>NC_142068.1:50000000-50292500 GCF_059756535.1 Pantherophis guttatus
TGGATTGACAAATTAACTATCTTTATCTGTGTATGACCTGGATTGTTTATCGGACTTTGCTTTGTTTTTTCCTAAAAGTAAAAGAATATCACAACTCAATGTGTCTGTGTATTGACAGTACTTATTCACAATCACTCTCAGCCATTTTTTTATGTGCACACCCTTGCTACTCAAGGGTTACTCTGCGCATATTCCTCAACAGGTAGGTTGTAGCAGAAAAATGATAAAAGTCCTTAAACTGACATTTAGAAGTTTTACATCGCAGATAAGTTGCTCTACTACATATATACATTTCCAAAGACATATTAAATGTTCGAGTATCCTTATGAAGGCATTTGTAGCTCATACTTGATACCGATTAGTTTTCAGGTTCAGAGTTAACTAAATAAATGTTCCCAGAGGGATTAAGATGGATGTTAAAAATTATTTTTTTAACAAAAAAAAATCAACTGTCAAGATTTGCAGCTAAACAAACAAAGTTCTCAGTGACCCCTCCCAAGGATATTTGGTGAGGGAAGTAAATAGCTTCAGTGTTTGGGAATTGGGCTGGGTAATGGGAATGGGGTTGCCATTCAGAAGATTAAGATGGGCCAAAGCATCATGGAGATGACAGAAATGGGCAGATATGATGGGAAACAAGAAGTGGGCTGCAGTTACAGACTGCGCAATCATTGTTTTGTGATGGTTCTTCATACTCCTTGATCCCAGCCCTGGTGGCCTATCAGTGGCTCTTCAGTGGCCTGGATTCCTAGTGACTGCTACTGAATGCCAGTTTCATCTGTAATAATGCTCCTCCCATCTGTGATTTAATTATGGATGAAAGGACCATATCTGTAACCCTGAAAAATTAAGCAATGCCATGAATGTCTTATTCTAAGGTCTGTAAACTGTGAAGGTGCATGAGGAATAATAGGCTTTATCTGAACCCTGAAAAGACTGGGTGGCTTTGGTTTGTAGGAGTGGGGACACTGTTTCCAGGCCCGTGCCAGCTTTGGTGCTGGATGGCACTGCAATACCCACACAAACCCAGTGTGCAATCTGGGAGTCTTCTTAGATTCATACTCCTGCTCAGTGAGCAAATGGCAATAATGGCTAGGAGGGTCTTTGCACAGGTCCATCTTATATTGCCATTTGTACCCAAATCTGAATCTGCAGGCCTCGTTTACAGTCATTCACGCCTTAGTCTTCTCCAGGTTGTATTACTGCAATTTGTACACATGGACACGCTTATTAAAAAAAAAACTATTAAAAAAGTTCTAAATGCACTACATGCTCAGACTACTGTTGCTTTTAATGGACCACTTTATTTCATCTGACTTCCCTCATAAACCTGAGGTTATATCCTCTTAATTATTCCACTGTGAGAGGTAAATATTTTATGAACAGCTGTAATAAAATATTGATTATGATTTTGCCATTAATACATATTATTCTGTTTCCCTAGGTTCCAGTAAATTAGCTTAATCAATCGGTTATCTTTTTCAGAGGGATGAAGGAGAAATTCAACAGAATATATAAATTGTACAGTTTCTTCATCAGTTTTATTTCTATTAATTACAACCCATTGCTGGAATTGTTGAGCACTTTTCCTTGTCTCAGATGCTTGGAAAGAAGAAACTTGAATTTTTACCGCCTAAATCCTAACATAGTCTATCCTTTAAAAGTAAACTGGCTAACATATTTTAAAATGGGTAATACTTCTTTTTTATATATAATTCAGCTACTAGAATGAATACTTTGGTACAATTGGAACCAGATTTCCATTTCTACTATCATATACTGATTCTCAAAACTGCAATTCCTTGCTTTCCTTTAGTAAAAGGAATTTAGTATGGGATAAATAAACATATAGAATATGTTTAGGATATAGAACATTCTTAAAAACTGCCTCCTAAAATGTTAATTTCTAGAGGTAGGTAATAGCTAGCCTTGAACACTTCGGATTCAGGACTTCTTTATTACATCATGGTCCAAAACCATATTTTGTTATTTTTATTTGGAATAAGTATTTTACTTCCGTTTGAAACCCAATAAAGGGGTTTTTTTTGTTCCTTAAGCAAACAAACAAACCCACTGGTAAAATGGATATGTTTTCCTATTCTTAGGGCCCAGTTTAAGGAAGAAAGAACTCAGGAAGAGGTGGTGATCTGTCATTCCCTATCCATTATAGGTTTTCTTTGTTCAAGTTGAATTTGGGCTCTTAGAATTCCAATTCCCTACAGCCTTTTTCAATTTTAGAATTATCAGATCATCTTATGTTGAAGTTCTAGAATATAGAATGAAACAATCTCTTCTGATGATCTTCAACTGTATTTCATATTCAATTAATATTACTTGAAAGCAAAGACAGATATCAGGAGAAGAAAGAGGCGTTTAAGAGAAAAGATGCAGAGCAGGGTTGGATTTAGATGAAAAGAGGCCCTAGGCTATTCCACTTATGAGGCCCTTTCACCTATAGTGAAAGTGTAATTTTAATTTTGCTAACAATTTGAATGCAGGCCCCTCTTGATCTTGAGGCCCTAGGCTGAAGCCTAGTTAGCCTATAGGAAAATCCGGCCCTGATGCAGAGTCAAATAAATAAATATGGGGGAGGGCAACATTTGTGGAAATGCAAGGTGCGAGAAAATTTGAATATAGGTTTTATTGAAGGAAAATTACTTTGCCCTACATATTGAACTTGTACTGTAATTCATATTCTGTATGTAACAAATGACACCTGGCTATGTATAAGGACAACTAATAATAGGGAATTGATTTGAATCATTGACTTCAGTTCTCCTGTCAAGCAGTAAAGGTGATTGCTGGTTAACATCATACATTATAGGCCACAACCTCATAAGTACTTTAATTGTACTGTAATAACTATGAAATAGCTGTTAATATGTAATATTCTCTGACATGATTGGCCAAAGCCTAATTATTGCTCTGGCTGACTAAAGGTCCATATAAATGACATGTCAATTACTTTGAGCATATCTTTTGCTTCAAATCCAGCATTTTGCAGGTGACTGAGCAACCAGAAAAATTGCTGTTATGCAAAGTCCACAAGTAGAATTTCATCCTTGTGGTGCATTTGATTTCTTTTATTTGTACTTTACTACCTGATAATTTTATTAGGTAAATAATGCTCTAAAAATAGTGGAAAATATAATAACTAAGGCATCAAAGGAATTTTATAATTCTTTATTATTGTCCATAGGAAACTTTTCTAAAGGTTTTATGGATTGGGAAATAGGATGGAAATGCTTAAGATCACAAATCTCAGAAATTTTAAAAGATACAATTAAGCAATATATATGGCTAACAAACCATATAAAGTACAGTTCAATAAAATAACCTTCCTTTTTACAATCCTGCAATTCCTTAATTTGGGGTCGAGTGACGCTGACTGGATGGAGCTGAGTGTTTACTGGCCAGATGCCCTTCCTGATGCCACATGGAGTTTGTAGCAGATATTTTTTCTTTGTGCTCTAGGAAAGAAACATCTACCATTACCTAGGACTGAAAACTCTCAACTGTCCAAGTGGGGAATGAAGTCTTCACCACTAAGCCACCCTATAGAATACAGTTCAATGACTTGTTATAATCAGAGTAGAGTAGACTAGTGTTAGAGTAGACTAGTGTCCTAAAAAAGTATTCAAATTGGTGCAACAAAACACCTCAAAATATATGGCATATAGCAAACCAGATTATGAATAATTGTATTATATGTAAAACATGATTGAATTATTTACTGAGACAAACATGAGGAAAAGTGATCAGAGCAAACTAATCTAAAAGAAAACAGAGGACCTTATTTCCATAAATATAATATCATTATGATCTGTTCATAGTATCCTCCCCAACCATGAACTAAAAATACATTATTTTACAACATAGACCAGAAAGCATTGTGGATCTCTTAATTTTCTTCTGAACTTCAAACTCCTCTATTCAATTTAACCTTTTCTTCTTTCCTAAAGAAAGGGGAGGTCCAAGAGAACAGTTATAAATTGATCAAGGTTGGGAAGCTGGAAATTTCATAGATAAAAACCTAGAAAAAAAGCAAGCAGCTAGAAGCAAACATGAAAGTTGGAGAAGAACAGTGGATTCATTTTATTTGGATTAAAATCTGAATCTGGTAAGAACTGTTTATTGTGTGTGTCTTTTTAAAATATTATGTTAGTTTATGAGAATCGCGAGTATGAGTAGGCAGGCCATATAAATTTTTATTTTAAGGAAATAGTTTTATTGTTTGTATGTGAGGTTTTATATCTTGTAAGCTGCCTTGAGTCACCATCTGTGAATAGGCGGCAGTATAAATTTCCAAATAAATAAAATAAATAAATAAATATTGTTGTTATTTATCATAGTGGCAAAGTATCTCTTCATAGTTTGGTTTAATTAATTCTTAATTTTTAATTAATAATTAATTAACTCACTTCATTATTTCATGTTACATTTAACAAAATGTAACCTTAACATTGAAAACAACAAAATTTTAATTGATATAGTACACGGGTCAAACTCGTCCCGTCACGTTGCCATCATGTGACATATTGCAACATTTTTTTCTTTTCACAGAGCTGCACATGACACATCTGGCCCATGGGCTGCCGGTTTGACACCCCTGATATAATATATCAATATATTAATTCTCTTTTTAATTTAAAAGGTCATTCGACTCATATACATCTACTTTGCTAAATTCTACATGTGAATCATTTTAATCAGCATTAGCAGCTATTGTCTTCAGATAACTATTTTATTTTATATACTGTATATCTTTTTCTGCAATAGAATGAGGTTATTTTATTTTTCTATTATCAGACTCTTCTAATAAGTGATAATATCAAATAGTTTTGATCCTTTAAAAAGACAATGTTGGGAGAATTGTGTCATATTAATGCAAAGAGTATGATAAAATATTTTAAATCTAATCAAAAGTATAAATGATGTAAAACTTAAACATCATGCTTTTATAGAACTACTTGTCTTTAGAAACATGGAGCAGGGTGGGAATATTCAGAATCACTCAGAATTTTAACAGTTTTGTGGAATATGGGATGAGCTCAGAGGCCTGGGCAGATTGTTTTTCACTACAAATGAAAAAATAATCAAGCTTGTGATATTTTTAATCATATAAGCTTTTCTTTAAAATCATTTAAAGAAATGTTGCAAGTACCTAGATCAATTTTTCCACACTTACGTTGAAAGAACTTGGGAAATTATTCATACTTCTGCAGGCTCTACCATCCTATCATGAACCTTTACCAGCAAGTGAAAGAACAATGTATTTACTATCATGTGTGAATAGTGCACATCCACGCAAAGGGCAACATCAGTAAGTTCAGATCAGTTGATCTATTGATTGAATACTAGACAGTTGAGGGGGTGGTAATGCTACAAATTAATTTGTATACTTCTATTGCAGCCCTCAGCTAATATCTAAGTAAAGTGGGGAACTTTTACAGCCTCTGTATCAGATGGCAAACAAGCTTCAGCACATAAAACGTTTTTTTTTTACACATATGGAAAAATGTGGGATACTTTTTAAATCATGTAATCAGCATTTTAGCTCAGCCAATATATAAAACAGCTCTGTCCTCTTCCAGTTTCCTCATACAGCTTTAACTTTAATGAATTTGGTAAAATGATACATTAATTTATTGCTTCCTTTAGCATTTCCAGATTAACTGTTTTTCTGCCTGCCATATAAGGTTCTAACAAGGCAATATCTAAACAGCTGCAAGCATAACTGTTGTTACCTCAGATACTCTCATGATAGAGTTAATTGAGGATATTAAGTACACTCAACTGCCAATCTTTCATGATTAGCGTCATACTGATGTTTCTTTGGTCCACTTCTCCTTCTGGTCATCTACCTAAACTAGATACATTCAATCAAAGTTTGTCTTTCTTCATTCTTTCGTGATTTTCTTCTTCATTCTTTAACTCCTCACTAATGCACCCTGGAATAGGATGTCTTCAATAGTCAGTGCTATCTAAATCCATTTTGGTTCATTAGCCATCTTTTTCCAACTCTTAATTCCTGTGTGGTTATTATCCTTTTTTAACTTCATGTCTTTCTGTTTGTGAGAAACTTTCTACAGTATATATAAACTTATCTATTTCATACCATTATTTCTTAGGACTACATTTATAAACTCCAGGAACATCTTTCTGTCTGGAAGATCACATGTCAGATTGGCAGTTGGTAATTATCTTGTTACCTAAAACCGACAATGAATTCATTGTGGGTCTGACATGCGAACATTTTAGTTCTAATATAGCACAAATGTAAGGTGCTGATATGCATACTAGATTAAACTTTAAAAAGACTTTTTGAATATGAAGTTGGTTGGGTCACATATAACCTGATACTGTGTAGATACTCTACCAAGAACTAAGCCCTACTGAATTCAAAGGAATTACATGTAGCAACATTACTTCATTTTTAGAGCCCCAATATGGTTTACTTCTTGAAACCCTTCAATAATTTGATTAGGAAATTAATGAGAAAAAGTAAAAACAAATATACATAATTGTGACCGTTGAAAGAATATTATATTCTGATTTTCTAAATATATTGTTATCCTGACTGACCTTTGATTCTTGTCTCTTTAGGTCAGTATCCACATTATAAGAATGTAATAATATGACTGATAAGAAACATAATACGAAAATTGTACCTTATTGCAAGTAAAGTAGTTTTCACTTTCAATTTGATTTAACGTTATCAGCCGCTGTGATAATTTATCATCCTTTTTACTAATTCACTTGTCTCTGTAAGGACAAAGTTATAAAGAAAATGAAATAATCTTAATATGTAGTAATAATATACTATTTTAAAAAAAACAAGTGTTGATGTTAATTAAAGTAAAAATGACACAGTCAAAAAATTGGAAGTGTATGTTTATATTATTGTTTAATAAATAGTTTTATTAAAAAATAAAAGTGCAATAAAAGTAATACAAACTAGTAAAAAAAGGTGCAGAAAAAAAGGAAAAGAGAAAATAAAAAAGATTATTCACATTATTTTATTATAAAAAAAAAGATTATCACTCTCTAGGTTGTGTATATTATATAACTTTTAGCATTCAATTTTAATAATCCTTGCCTCTTTTAAAAATTATATACTATTTTTTATAGTTTAATGTTTCATTTTTATACCACCCAGAGTCCCTCTGTGAGGTAAATGTGCAGTTTCAAAAATAATAACTATAAATAAATAAATGATAGATTTGTAAATTTCCCTTTCATTTTGAAAGCACCTCACTTTTGAAAGGATTGCTCACTGATAGCTATATCACTAATTTCTTTACCTGCTCAAACATTGATGGAAACCTGTTCTGACTGCTGATTGCTTTCCCAGGTACTAAGCACAATGTAGAAAAAAAAGAAAGTGGAAATATGTCTAATTGGACAGTTAGAATACCTGGCAATTGTAATCTAATCTAAACTAAACTAATAACACCCATGCTGTGCTCAGTATATGACAAAGTGAATGGCATTAAAAAGAGATACATGGTAGAGCTGAGGAATCCAAATACAGTATAGTGATAAAACACCACAGCAACTTCTTCAATATATTACAAAGTGGCCACCCTAGTATGGATAAGGGAATAGGTGAATTTAAGAAATAAAACAATCTTAACCCTGGAAGGACACGACCTACAAAAGGGTGGCACGCCTTCCTGTGAGATAAAAAGAAAAAGACCAAAACGTATTTTCATAGACATAAGATAAGAGAAGCACTAATACAAGTATGGGAGGAAATTAGAAGAAAATAATATATGAAAATCCCGAACAATGGAAGCCATGATATACCCAAATACATTAGAGATCAATAAAATGATTAGTTATAAAGAGCTCCTAGACAATCAAGGAAATCTCAAAAGTAACCAATTCCTAGGCGAGCAGGGAATACATATTGACTGCTGGCCATATTTGCAGATCCAATCCAGATACAAAAAAAGATATAGAAGAATTTGGTATTGAGGTGGAAACAAATCGATTAGATAAATTACTGATAGGTCCAGAAAAAAAAATATTATCCAGACTATACAACTATCTACTAGAGTTTGACAGGGCGGAAGAGATAGTAAAAGAGCCAATGATAGCATGGGCCAAAAATATTGGACATAATATAAATTTGGATGAATGGGAAATGATCTGGAATAGAAACTATAAACTAACAAAAGCAGCAACATATAAAGAAAACCAATATAAAATGTTATACAGATGGCACCTAGCACCTGCGAGATTAGCAAAAATCTACCCAAATGTAAGCCCCAAATGTTGGAAGTGTGGATACCACCAAGATACCTTCTTTCATATGTGATGGTCCTGTCCTGAAGCGAAGAGGTATTGGAGAAAAATATAAAATTGGCTACAAGAATCAACAAATGAAAAAATTGAATTGATATCTGAAACATTTCTCCTGGGAATACTAAAGACTAAAAATGGGGAAAAAAGAAGATATTTAATTATACATATACTCACTGCAGCAAGAATAGCATATGCGCAATATTGGAAAGGAAAAGACACACCACCAGAGGAACTTATTATTCAGAAAGTTTTAGAATGTGCCGAAATGAACAAATTAACGTTAGAATTAAATGAAAAAGAGGATTCTGAATACTATATGGTGTGGGATGACTGGTACAGGTGGATTGATAACCGAATAAAAAATAGATGAAAATTAATATAAATTTTAAGATATATATATATGTGTGTGTATGTGTGTGTGTGTGTGTGTGTGTGTGTGTGTGTGTGTGTGTGTCTTTGGTTATTCGGGTTTTCTCCCACGTAGAATTGGAAGTGTCTTGGCAACGTTTCGACGAAGTCTCATTCGTCATCTTCAGGCTGGTGTTTTCGGCTTCGTGCTTCTAGGAGCAATATGTATGTATGTATGTATGTATGTATGTATGTATGTATGTATGTACCTGGAACTATGAAACATAAAGGAAGAATTGATCTAACCTGTGTGGAAAAGTAACACTGTCTGACTGATTGTATTGTATTATAATAAATTTAAATTTAAAAAAAACAAAAACACCACAGCAACTTCTTTTAAGTATTGGTCATTCACATAGTCTCCCGTCTGACCTTATCCAAAAGACCAACCTTTCTTCTTCCTGAATAAACTCTATCCTGGTGTTTAAATATTTATGAGATTAAATGAAAAATGCAAAATTAAAGATTAATTGTCTGTGTGGGTTAGGGTTCTGTGTATGATTATCAAAACAGATAGATATGTATCAAAATATTTTATCTTGCAACATAAGTAATTATGTAGGAAATCAAGGCTCTTTGATTAAAATAAACAATGCTGACTCAGATAAATTTCTGAAACATTGTAGGAAAAGACATCTTAATAATTATAGTATTATTACTATACACATAAAATCTAATTAATTAATCTGCACCTAATTTATTTGGTTAATCTTTAAAAGAAATTAATTTTAGCTTTTAATAGGACAAAATACATCTTAACAGTCTTTCTAAGTATTGGAAGTTATTATCTTTGTGTGAATTCAATTATACAACAATAAATTCTGCTTTCTCACATTTGTGTACTATTCTTGCCAAATCACCTTTCTTATGGCTCTTGCATAATTTTCAAATGGTTAAAGCCTTTGAAGGCCACTATACTTCAAAGAACCCAGGAAAAGTTAGGAATCACTTGCGGGGCAAAACACTAAGTACACTGAATAACAACATGAAGTATGCAAAAGTATCTAAGATTATTATCCTGGTCCTGAAGCTTTATCAAGGATAAGTCACACTTGTTCATCAACTTGCTGGCATATTAAAATAATATCAAAAAATCTATAAAATTCACATAGTCTTTAGAAATAGCAGTACAAAATTCCTTGTAAATAAATGGAAAAAAAAACATTTTAAAATATATAGATTGGTCTGTTAAAACATGGATCCCTTGGGTCAGTTTGGCAACTTAGGCTTTATAGCTAACTATGGAAATGAAACATAGGTACTTATCCTAGTATGGGTATGAAGGAACAAACTGTTTTTTTTAAGTATGTGAAACTAAACTGAAAGCTGAATATCACTCAAAAATAACAAAGAAATTAAATCTATAAAGTAATCAAAGTAATGCTAAGGTTTGGTCAGAAAATATACAGGTCAGTTCTTGAAGATCTTGACCAAGAAAATGGACCAATCAAAACGCAGGATGCTGGTTTGGAAGTTGCATGATATTCTTGTTAATAAACTGGAAAGATTTTATATAGTCTGTCTGTCTGTCTGTCTGTCTGTCTGTCTGTCTGTCTGTCTGTCTGTTGCTTTTTTTCCATACTAGGCTTGAGGAAAAGAGAAATAGCTGGGAAGTTCTTTATTTCAGAATTAACCAATCTGAGAGAGAACAGTGTTCCATGTGCAAATGATGTGAGATAGCTCATTCATAAATACATTTTTACCTGTCTTGTCTCATTCTCATTGTGGCTTAGCTACCCAACATGTGATGTAAATATGAGCAATTAATTAATTAAGATTAATTAAGATGAATATGGAACAATTATCTTTGAAAATTAAATTTTGGGTCATGTTCTATATTTGACACTAACTAACTTGTTTATACATGGGTAAAACATGGGTTCTCATACACATACACACATAGACATACACAAACACTATACTAATAAAAAGTGTTGTTTCATATTTATCAATGCTACTGAGAAAATTTGGGGATGCTATCATTTAAATAAAATCTTTCTGAAGTGTATCACACCAATATATCTGTAGTGTTTTCCCTTAGCTGCCACTAGGCTCCCTCTGATTTGTTGAAAGGGGTGGGGGAATATTTTTCCTGGCTGAAAATATTTTATAGGCTGGCAAGTCTTATTCACTTGAGAGCCAGAACATTTACAACTTGTTTTCAACATTTCAACCTGAACTAAAAAAAATAAAATAAATAACAAGTTTCCCAAGTGACATTAATAATAATAAAAAACAACAACCACTCAGCACTGCTATCCTAACAAAGCCTGTTAAATATTTCAGTTGTACCTTTACTTAATTAGTACCACCAATCACTGGAGGTATTTTGTATATTAAGACAAAGGTGTTTGTGCTTATAGCAGTTGTTGAGATTAACTCTATTCTAAAAATAGTGTGATGTATCAGGAATTAGGAATCACTCTAAACTCTTAATAGAAAGAATTAGGATGTAAATAAATGAAAGCAATTTGAACTTATGGGAGGAGATAATGCAAGGAAATAAAGGTATAAATTTAAAAATGAAGAAAGAGCTAAATGGTTGTCAGAAATTGATGTCACCTGGATTTTTATGGATGAATATAAAAATACAAATCTATAGGGACATTTTAAAAAGTTAAATATTATTTTCTAGTGAATGGTAGTAATGGAGGAGCTGAGATAAGTATGAGGAAACATTGTTTAACTCTTAGTTGTCATTAGAAACTATTTGAACTCATGAATGGATGGGTAGGGATAAGATGAAAAAAAAGTCCTTTGGCTATTTAGAGTCTATAGAACAAATGAAAAAGGTAACTGGTGAATATAAATATTAAACCATAACAATTTGAGTGCTTACAAGACAGATAATTAGTAATGGATACTATGGTGATAAGAGATTCTAAATGTGGGTACAGCAATTTTTTGGTATTACTAAGAACAATTATCAACAAAAATGTAAATAAAACAGGTATGAAATAAAAGGAAAGGAGTAAAAGAAAGGAGAATTAAAGTATTATTATTCAAGTCTTAGAAACATAATTAAAGATAGAAAATTATAAACCAAATAGTTCAGGGGCTGTTCACAATCTTACCATTGGCCAAAAGTCATTGAAAAAAAATCATTTTCTAAAAAGGGAGAAGTATTGGTGCCAGAAACACCTCCAGGGCGAAGGTTTTCCAAACAGTGGTGTTATTATTGAGAAGGGCTGACATCTAGTTCATCTTTCCTGCATTCTCCAAAGACCCCATTTGGCTGTTCATGCTGAATGGTCAGAATCAAATTTACCAAGATAGTCTGTGAATAGAAAATATGAAACAATCTTAGAAGATAGATCAACTCCCAACTTGCCCACACACAGGCAGAAAGGAGAGGAAATGGATATGAAAAAGAGTATGTACACAATGCTTGATATAAGGTGAAAAGGATTATATTGCAGAGTGCCACTGTGGTTAGTGGAGTCATGCTAATGGAAAATATGAAACTAAATATATGGCAGTATTATGAAATGAAAAAGCTGTGGAAGAGAAAAAATTCAGGAAGCAACAATAAAAGGAAGATATTGTATAATATGTACGTACAGAAAAGGGTAATTACAAAGATTGCAGTCAAAGAGAACAAGATATGGTTAAGATTAAAAGAGGCAAGAAAATTACAGAGTGATGTTGCTGGAAATAAAACTTGTTGAAAGTGGATAAAGAGGACCAGACATAAGAGCTTTTAGCAATGTGAATGAAATTAAGAATAAAATGATAAAATGATAGGGGATAGAAGTGGACTGAGGGAATTCTTCAAGAAGCATTTTAGTTATGTGTAAGAAAATAACAGTTATATGCCAAAGGGTGGAAACAAGAACTATAAATATTAGTCTCCAAGAAAGAAAATGAAAAGAAGGCATATCTGTGGTGAGAATGTTGATAAATGGTAACTTTTCAGGTGGAGATAGTATAATTAGGAAATGGAAGATATGGCTATTTGTTTGTTTTTTACTTAATGCACCGTAAACCCAATTGTGCCTGACATTGTTACTGCATCTTTATTTACAGACTGAATACAACATCTGTGGGGTGGTCAGTTTCTTAAATCTGCTTCAGAAAGTGTCTGGCAGGATTTAAAAATTTGAAGAGGTGATAGCAAAATTAGGGAGTGCCTTGTGACTTTATACCAGAGAAGGAGTTGTAAGACCATCTTTTGCTGTTCATCAAGTCACCAAGAAGTCTGTGTATTTGAAAAGTGACGTTTGTTATACATTTGTTGCTGAGAGAAAATGTATGTTAAAATGAATTGGCTAGAATTATGGAATATTTTGTGAAATGAGGTTAAAAGTTAATGGCTAACTGTGGGAAAAACAATATATGATTAATGTAAAGTATGTCTGACAAAAAACAGAGCATCTAATGAAATCTTCCATACTGAAGAATAAGTCTGATATATTTTTGGTACTTTAATATATTAAAAATGTAAGGAATGTACATGAAGATAGTAGAGATGCATTGATTTGGTATGTAAATGTACACGTGCTTAGTTTTTTGATGCAGATTGCTCTGCAGTGAGATATAAGGAACTGAAAATATCAGAGACCAAGGTAATTGTATTTTACAGCATGAAGAGTATAATTGTTAGTTATACAAGAATAAATAGTGGCAAAACAGACCAAGTAGATAGAATGCTTACTAAAGATAAGAATATTACAGAGAAAAGTGCATGATGTACAATTGATGATTAAAAGATAGTAAATAGAATGTGGTCTGTTGTAAAAAAAAAAAGGCTTTAGACACAACTGAACTTTTTCTACCTACTTAGTATGAAAGTGAAATTTGAGCATGACAGAAAAAAAAAACTAAACGTAACTTGAATAAAGCGTAAAATAGGTACTCCAAATATGTGTTTGATTTAAAAAAAAAAGGATCAGAGTGCTAAATAAGTAAAGGCTGAATATAAAAGTGAGTGGATGGTTTAAAAGAAGTAGTTTGGTTATGCAGAGAGGCTGAATTAGAGTCAAAATGAAAGGAGAAGGAATGAATCAAGAGGGAAGAGAAGAGTAATAAAGTTTTAGTTGCATGGAGTTAACAAGGTCCTGAAAAATAGAGAGGTCAGAAGTTAAAAAAATTAAATGAATAAAGCTGCATACAGACATGATGGAGAGGTGCAAAGGGTTTGTGAAGGAAAAAAAATATAGAGACATATAATAAATGATATTGTTGCAGTTTAGGTTATGTTTCCTTTATATTATGTCTTGAATTGCTTTTGCATACTATTTCTTAGTTGTTTTCTACACTCTATTATTTCTTACTCCAAAAGACAATAACAGGATGAATATGTACAGTATATATAAATACAAGCATGCATGACTGGTATTTCACATACTATGTGTTTTATTAACTTTAATTTATTGTATTGCCTTTTTTCCGGAATGCTGTTTAATTATGCATGTCCACTGGTTAATTCACACTTAAAATCTGTGTGTATTTGTTTCTATCTGATATGAATTTCTCTTTCACTCTTTCACGTTTTTAGATAAATAGATATGAGAGAGAGAGAGAGGGACATAGATTTAAATTAAGGAACATTTGCTCAGGCAATTTGATGAGATGATGACCCTCTTCAAGTTGATTTTTCATGCTTGCTCAATGCTTTTTACTAGCCCCCAAAATGTGTAAGAACAGCTCACAGAACAAATTGACAGGAAAATGGAAACAATATATGTTGCTAAGCAAGTACGGATTCATGGTTACCAGCCCTAACACATGGAAAGCTTGTTATAAAGGACCAACTTTAATCATTTCTGACAGATTCTTTCCACCTCCCTTATCAGCCTATCTAGTGGGAGGATGGAAGTGCTTTCCTCCGATTGTTAGTCAGAATGATGGAAGGTTGAATTATTTATCATATTTGCCGATGGCTCTCTAATCCTTATTTGTAAGCCTTTATTAGTGAAGTCTGACAGAAAAGTGCTGAGTTTCCCACATGGCTCCTCTATTAAAAACACAGGTGATTGCTTGTGAAGTTCACCAGGTGCTTAAACACTAGGTAGGTAATAAGCTAGATAAGGTAGGTAAAGTCAGGAGCATTTGCCAAAAAGGGAAGCAGGAATGTTTTCAGAATAATTCGAGCTTTTTAACTTTTATTGACAAAACTGTAAAAAGAGGCATCCTAATTTTTTCCTATCATTAACATGGCATATGCTGTGCAATTTTCATTACCAGCTGAATAGGTTTACTATGCAGGGGTTATCCTATAAATGCAAAACACATGGTTCTGCACTCTATTTCTATATCTATTTCTGTACAAAAATCCAACCTCCTCAAATTCTCTCACACACCAATGTGTTCAGAAATAGAATCTGAGAGAGGTTATGCAGGTGGAAGGAAGGTAATATTTTTAATGGCTAGTTAGAGAAGTACAGTCTAAAAAAAAAAAGGAGAGGCTATATCAGAGAAGCACTTCACTTCACTACTTCAAAATCACTGCTGGTCATTCTTTCTTCTCTATGGTGCTGATGGGAGCAGATTTGATCTTTAATAGCTGAGAGTTCCAGAAGTAGAGAGCAGTTCAACAATCATCTCACTGATGTCCTTAAATGCACTCTTATAATTTCCTCTTCATTAAAAAAAATTTCTGTGGAAAAAATAAAAGAACTACACTTTTATAATTAAAAAAGAATTAAATGGAAGGGTGGCGGGATGCAAACCAAAAGGTTTTTTTGGGGATTGTACTTATTTACAGTTCCTTGGGGTGCCTTGCAGGCTGTCACAGAAGATTAAAATAATGAGGCTCTAACGTTACTTAGAAGTGAGACCAGCTTTTATCAAAAGTGACAAAGGCCAAGTGGAGCAGCAGAGAAAATTACAGATCAGGACCGGGTATGTGTGGGAGACAGGGCTAGATCAGGGCTAGCAGATCAGGGCTGCCAAATTCCAGAAGATGACTAGATGGCAACAAGAAGACTACAAAACTCTAATACCTGCTGCCGTTTACCAGTCTTCTGGAATTCAGCAATCCAGGTCAGGAACAGTAACAGTAACAGAGTTGGAAGGGACCTTGGAGGTCATCTAGTCTCCTGTACTAGGGATTCGAACCGCAGAACTGCCGACCTTTCTGATTGACCAGCTCAGTGTCTTAGCCACTGAGCCACCATAGGCTAGAGCAGATTTGCTTTTCTATTCCATAGCAGTTTAAAACTGCTCATGACTACTACCAGGGCAACTTTGGGAATAAGCTAGGCCCCTCCAAGGCAGCATTTTGTAACAATGCTTATATTCTCAAAATGACAAAAGTGTTCATTGATACACAAAAGGGATCTGTTAGTCAGAGTCTTTAGTTGGGAAATGGCATTTGGAGAGTAAAGTTTAGACTGCAACTTCTTCATTCCTTCTTCACTGATGCACTGAGCTTGATGATTGTAACTGGTATGGCACAATTGTTTGTACTTGTAGTTTCATATGTTCTATTATTCACTGTATTTTTATATAAAGAAAAACAATTTATTTTACCTATAAAGTAGACCTTGGAACGGATCTGATAGAAGACAAGTCAACAGGTTCACCTAGGACAGTGTTTCTCAACCTTGGCAACTTGAAGATGAGTGGACTTCAACTCCCAGAATTCTGGGAGTTGAAGTCCATTCATCTTCAAGTTGCCAAGGCTGAAAAACACTGACCTAGGAAAAAGAGAAAACAGGAATCCATCTACTAATACTACTAATTACATAATTAATTTTGAACATATTGTTAAGCAAGGATATACATATGGTGTTCACATGATCTAAGTTTTGAGTTCCATGTGTTGTTTGGCAGCCCTATTCAGATTCTTAATATTTGCAATATGAGCCTTGAGAGTTGGTCGCACTGACAGTGACATTATATGCATGCTTAGTCAGAGACCTGCTCGAATGTATTTAATAGGAATGAATTCCAAGTAAAAAATGGATATGATTGCAGTCCTATTTCCAAACAGAGTGGTAAAATTAAAGACATTATAATGGTAAAAATAAAATTAAACATTATTTACATATTTACATATTTTATGACTGCAAAATATTTTTGGGTGGTTTCTGCACTTAAAAAGTATGATCCTTGGTAGTATCTCAGCTTGGTTGTTTCCTTGCATACTGTATGTTTCATTACCAAGCTAGATAATATCATCAGTGCAGTAGTGTGATGACCCGGGCCACGGCACAGAGCTCACACAGGCAGCTGGAAGTTCAAACCGCCCCTTTATTGCTCCAAATTTCCTCAAACACTCCCACGTTTCTGGTAAGTCCCAGAGCAAAGTGATGACAAACCCCCCCCACACACCTCAAGCAGCCTCTGGCTACAAATAGTCTAGCTCAGCACTGTCTACACCAAGGCTGCACAGTAATAAATCCATCAGGGCAAATCAAGGAGTTCAGGAAGCAAAGGATCCAGTTAATTAGTCCAGAAAGTCAGAGAGAATGCAAGGACTCTTGGAAAGTTCAAGAAAGTTCAAACGTCAGCACTTAACACTTCAGGAACTCACCATTTGACAAATGCCCCTTCCCACAGTGTCTCCTTAAGTCTCATTCCCCAGGTGTGTCTTGTGAAGATGGACGGGCCACTCTTCTCTCGAGTAGCCTGCTCAGTCTGTGCTGTTCTCGCCTTCTGTCCACTCTCCGTGCTGTCAAATCAGGAGGAGGTGGTCCTTGCTCCTCACCTGAACTCTGCCTCTCATGTTCATTCTGCCTCTGTCCTTCCCTGTCTACAAGCTGTTCTAATTCTGAAAGGCCCTGGCCTTCCCCATTTTCCTCCGATGCCAACAAAGCTGCCCCCTCAATCTCTATCAGTTCAAGTTCCAGCTCATCTTCCCCTGCAGATTTAGGCTCCAACGGGGGGGCATGACAAGTAGTTTGATAATTAAACAAGGCCCACTTCCTTTCCAGATATATATTTCTTCTGCATAGGTTTATAAAGCTTGTCAATGAATGTAATGTTGAAGACCTACATACATTGAAAATAGCTACATTAATAAAAAATCAAATTATTGACATGATAAATGCCTTAAGCAAGTTCAAGGTTGATATTATAGAAGTTATTCTTTACTAAAGAATTTCATTCTCACAAAAGCAATTTTTCTAAAAATATTTCTCTACTTTTTTTCTATATCACTTGTAAATCAGGATAGACTTTTTCATAATTTATTTAGTATGCACACCTTCTATAAAATTTCTCTGATTTGGGTACATATTTTTTCAGAGAAGATCTTGAAAGAAAAACAAGTATTTTTCTTTTAATGTGTTATGAAATTCCCCAATTTAAATAATTTATTTCAGAAGTCTAGGTTGCATATGCAGAGGATTTCTAAAATGTGCTCTTTTCCTCTTCAATTAATCCACTGAACAATTTTTTTTCAGAATTAAAATAGAACTCTTCAGAGTTAATAGAGTAAATGGCAAAGACAAGTCAGCCAAAGATCATATCTTTGGCTCTGTGGAATAGTTTATTCTGATCTATAGAAGAACAAATGTGAAATAGGTTCTGTTTAAAGATGCCCACACCATACTTAAATTGTTATAGGCATGAATTGTAGAGAACTGGCATTTAATTATACAACTTAAGAAGCCCATTAAGCCTGGTAATAGTCAGCCAGTAAGAAGGAAATTTAATTTTTGAGCTTTCAAAGAATATCCCATCTTATTGCCCCACTTTCTGCAGTACAAAGACATCTCAATAATAATTTTTAAGGGACATGTCATCATGTTGCCACTTCTGTCTCATCCCTTGCAGGCTCAAGGCATCTTGTTCTTCCACTGTAGAAGTGATATTTTTCTCCTCTTCCAGCACAATTTTTATTGCACAGACAATTTACAATTCCTTTTTAATGATATATCCAATGAAGTCTTTAAAGCTGGGATCCCACTGAACTTGTTTTTTGCTGTGAAATTTCCCTCCTTCTTGACATCAAGCACTGCTTTCTATGTCCATTTTGACTAGGGCCTCAAAAAAAAAAAATCAGGCAGAGACTTTATACAAAAAATGACCCATCTGCTGGATATATTTTTGGTTGTTTTTAACATAAAATGATTAATTTATAGGAAGTTGTATCTACTCTGTTTTGTCATAGGGTTATTCATCTCCCAGAAGATATTTCCTTTTCTGAAAATCAAAGTTTCTGGCAGATTGAGCAGCAGACTCACCTCATACTTCTTTAATTATTGATGGTGATCCACCATTCAAGCTACTCATATTCTACTTTCTCCCTGTATCATTGTGGTTATGGATGTTGCTGTAGCTGCGACCAGCTGTCCTTGCTCACTATTCATCCTGGATCCCAAAGTCCAGTTTTATGTGAATGCTACTGAGGCAAAATAGTAAAGATAATGTGTGTGGCATGGTTGACTAGAAATAGCCTTTTATGTAAACTGATAAGAAATATACATGGTTGGAATTCTTTTACCCTGGCCAAGTTTCCATTCTTGCAGGTATTGGATAGTGGATAGTACTACTTTGATGAACTGTAAAAAATATCAGCCTTCATTCTTATAGACCAGCCTACAATGTCAGCTTTAAAATAAGCCCAGTTGACAATAATCCTATATGATGTTTGTTTTAAGTTTTACTTTTTTTATAGTCAAAGACAAAAATGATACTAACAACATCATTGCAAAATGATATTGTTGCAAAATGAAAATTGAAACTACTTACAAAAATGGAAATGGAAAAATTAGAATCCCAACTGATTCCCCCCACCCCACCCCAGTGCATTTAATCCCATACATGCAGTTGTCTTGCAAAGCTACTGTTTGGGTCATTTTTCCAATGAATTGGCCAGGATTAAGATTGGAAAGTTTTCCCAAAGGTATTAGACCCATAATGGTCATCCATGCTTTAAGATATTACAGATAGTCCTTGATTTACAACAGTTCATTTAGTGACCATTCAAAGTTACAATGGCACTGAAAAAAGTCACTTATGACCATTTTTCACCCTTGTGACCATTGCAGCATCCCCATGGTCACATGATCAAAACTGAGAAGCTTGGCAACTGGTTCACCCACATTGGTTTGAACAGAAGATTTGTTCAAAAACGCATTGTTCAAAAGCCATAATATATATGATCCCCAGGGGTCATTTCTTTTAAATAAAGTTAAATACAATTTACAAGTATTAAACAATGCCAGCACCTCAGTATCCTTCAGGATGAAAACAAATACAGTAGAACCAGTGGTGGAATTCAATTTTTTTTTACTACCAGTTCTGTGGGCGTGGTTTAGTGGGCGTGGCATGGCATGGGAAGGATACTGCAAAATCTCCATTCCCATCCCACTCCAGGGGAAGAATACTGCAAAATCCCCATTCCCTCCAACTTCTGGGGGAAGGATATTGCAAAATCTCCATTTCCACCCCACTCTGGAGACAGCCAGAGGTGGTATTTGCCAGTTCTCTGAACTACTCAAAATTTCTGCTACCGGTTTTCCAGAACCTGTCAGAACCTGCTGATTTTCACCTCTGGGTAGAACACAGACATATGTGTGATGGCAGTTATGCCCACTGGGTGTTTGGAGGAAAAAAAATAATGTAGATTAATAGCTCTCCAATGATGAAGTGTCCTTGTGACTGTCCTTGGAGCAACACGTGATATTTTTTAACAATATAATGCTTTCATTATAATTACAATCTGAACCGTACTTTCAAACTTGCAAGATTCTGCCAGTGTAGATTTATAATAAGTATAGCTCATCTGGTTGTGTTTCCTGTCTGGTTTGCCCCACGAGGCTGACAGCCTGTGAATAGAGCATAGGATAGAGGTAGGACAAAAAAGTTTAGTTTATTTTTATTTCTTTTCACATTTATTATTAGTGGTGGTAGTAATAGTACATAGTTAATAGCTTTTATATTCATTGTTTCTAATAGTTCTAAACCACTAGAATTTAAATAATAAGATTATACCATTTCATTAATTTAATAATTGTCCTTGTCTATTACTTTACAGAACAACTTTTGGAAAATCTGTGAAGAGTCCCGCTTAAGATTTTGTGAGGGATGGGTTGCCCTTGACTTAGAACTTCAGGTTGGTGTCTCTGAGTCCCATATTTCATATTGGAATTGTTAATTGCAAAGATTACTGTTGTTGACGCCTGTGAACAGGTTGTATATTAACTCTTTCTATAGTCAAGCTTGGATAGGATGTATTCAAAGGTGCTTCTCATGACAAGCCAAGGAGATCAGTTGGAGCACAGAAAACTTCACTGTGATAACATGGTTCCTGAAAGAAAAACAAGGCTACTTTACAGGGCAGAAAATATAAGAAACATTCATTAATTGCATTTGAGTCCACTTTCCCTTAGACAAGAGATAAATGAAATTAGAAAATTGGAGACGTCCATAGAAAGAACTCCCCTGCATACCATTCCTCTGGCAGTATGCTTTTAGCCTGGATGGAGGGCAATTTCCTTTACACATTAAATTAATTAATCAGATCTATCCCTGGAAGCCAAGCTCCCATTGCTGTATTTAACCATCAGTGATTTCACAGAATGCTAAATAGCCCTTCAATGCTGTTACTTTAATGGCCATTAAATAACAAAAGTGGAAGAAAGGCGATCATGGCCATCTAACTACTTTTAATTAAAATAAAATGAAGAAGTAGTTGTAATTTTCTTTCCACCTTTGACGGGAAACAGATAGTAAAGTTTATAGCACACAGTACTGAAGCATTCTAGTTTTTAATTAAAACTTTAGTAGTTTGAGTTAGAGATCAGCACATAGCTGCTAATAAGTTTCTGAAAATACTCTTATCTAAAGAAAGAAGTTACAAACATTATAGTTAAACGATGGATTACTATTTGCCTGTCTTTTTCTATGTCATTCATATATTATAATAATGAATTCTGACCATGGCTGCTTATTTATTAAGATTGGTCAAGGTGAGGCTCACTCTGGTTAGTACTGTGAACAGACTGGAATGTCAATTTCATGTACATGATAATATTTCCAGTAGTTGCTATTTTATTAATCAATATTGCTAACTTTAGTTTAACTTTAGACATCTCTTGGCATAGAAATGATGGAACAGAGATTGAACTGTGAATACTGAAATTTAGAATTGAATATATCAGGGGTGGGTTCTAATTTTTTTTACTACCGGTTCTGTGGGCGTGGCTTATTTTGTGGGTGTGGCTTGGAGGTCATGTGACTAGGTGGGAGTGGCTAGCTGGTCAGAGTCATTTCTGGAAGGTCCTCGAACTTATGACCAGTCCTCACACTTACGACCCAACTCATTTGTTTGCTTTTAACACTGATCAGCTGTAGGACGGCCCTTTGAAGCCCCGCGGCAAGAGTTTAAACAGTTTTTTTCCCTCTAGTCATCAGCTGGGACTCAGGAGGCAGCAATAGATTGGGGGTGGGACCAAATAAAAGGTAAGAATAACATGGGTGTGGGGGGTGGGAGGGTGGGGGGGAAGAACCGGTTCGGTGACGTCATATCGTCACCGCTACTGGCTCAGCCGAATCAGACCGAACCGGGAGGAACCCACCACTGGAATATATGCATTTTACATGTTTATCGTTTGGATAAATTTCACTGTTTTCTAAATATATGTTTCTTAAATCACATGTCAAATATAAATGAACACTTCAATAAGGGACAAGACAAGGTACATTCTAAGTACCTCTCATTGTTACAGTGAATCCTTTTTCTATATACAGAAGCAAAGTGTTGCTTGTACTTGTTTAGAATAAATGTTATTCTGAAATGTATAAATTGTATAGGATAAAGATTAAGTATGTTTCAGAATTGAATGCATAGAGACATCCTAAGAACTAAAGGGCCTAATCCAGAGTATCCAAATATTCCTTTATTTCCCAAATCTGTTTTTAAGACCTCAGTGTGTTGTCCACTAACATATTCCTAAACATCTGCTAAATTCCATTCTCCAATCCCTCACTATCACCATCATCACCTTTGTTGTTGTTTTAAAAAAATGAATGGAATTTAGTTCAGTATAAATAAACATGCCTAATACTGCAAAGATGTAGCTTTAAGTAAAAGCTTTATTTTGAGAAAAAATGTTTCTAGACCCACATAGATTTCTCCTTTATACATTTTTTTCTCCTTCTGGTATATGGGTAATTTGTTATTGACCAAACTCATCATGACAGCTATAATGTTCTCCAAATGTCAGCAGATGTCACCAAATACTGGAAACCTGTATGACCAAATTATACATCCAAGGAGAGTTCATTATACAACTACAGTGATACAGTGTTTCCCTGAAAATAAGACCCTCTCTTATATTTTTTGAACCCCAAAATAAGCACTTGGCCTTATTTTCGGGAAGGTCTTATTATTTTGGGGTGCATGAAATTCCTCTTGCCATCTTACCTGGTTTCCAGTTCTGCGTTTAAATATTTTTGGGGAGGGCTTATTTTCGGGGAAGCTTATTTTAGCACATGTGTTCAAAAGCCTGATTGGGTTTATTATCAGGGACTTATTTTCAGGGAAACAGGGTAGTACTTTTAAAAATCATATCTTATCTGCAAAATTTGTTTTGTTATCAGAAGAAGAGATAGAAGAGTCCATTGCCAGAGCATTCCTTTTCCAACTATCTGTCTTTTGTATCTTACTTGACCAAATAGGCTAGGATGACCTTTAAATAAAAAAATTAAGGCACAAGGCCAAATCGCAACCTCAGAGCAAGACTTTATGTCACGGATATGATATTCTACAATATAACATTGATTTGGCTACATTAAATGGAACAAAAGAAATCGTTCCAGGTCTTTTTCTGACAAATGATTAGAAGCTTTTCTTGTTTCTTAGTCAGTTAGTATCATAAATGCAAATATGTTTTTGAAAACCAAAGTGTGGCCAGGTGATATTTTAATCTAGCCTTAAGTCGAGGAGGCAAAAATCATATATGAGACCATGTTGTGAAATTTGTTTATTTATTCATGAGATCTTTGTAGCTACCCATCTTATGAACTATAACTGTTCACAGCAAATAACAACAACAAAAATCTGGAGCAAACAAACAACACCAAAAAGCCCTGGAATCCTAAACCAACATCGATCAACACATAAACATCCCTCCAAGCAATTTTATTTTATCCCAATACAAATGGAAAAAGCCAGTTTTTTAAGTGGAAAGTTAGAAGGGTGGAAAGTTAGAAGGGTGGGAGCCCAATTTTGGATTATTAGAATGCACTCTGGTGATATAGAAGTCATTATAGTATTTAATTAACATTATATTGGTTGCCTATCAGCAGGAAGGTTAATTTAAGTGCAGAGCATACGTATTATAAGTTTGATTATCGTAAAGCTATGTAGCTTGCATTTAAGCATCAAGATTCTTCTAGTCCATATGAGCCTCTTTTCCTAGTACCATTTTTGTAGAAATACACACACACACACACACACACACATGCAAACCACCTGAGCTTCTTAGAAAAAGAGTATTTTTAAAAAAACCCTACTTCCATCTATCTTTGGGCTAGCACAGAAACTTTACAATTCTTTAGAAGTTTAAAATCTTCTGGTATAGCTTCAACTAGGAATATTTACTGGTACTTATTTGTTTATTTACTTATTTAAACTTTTGGGCATTTCAATTTTAAATTACTCTAAGTAATATATACGATAAAATTCCAATACGATAAACAAGAAAGATTAAAACAATAAAATCTAATAACCGAATTTACAAGAAATAATCATTTGTCACACCAAGGAATAGTGTTCTCACTAACAATCACATATTGAAAGTCAGGAACTCACTATCCTAGCAATTCCTGAAGGCTTTGCAAAATAACTAAAGCTGTGCAGCATTTCTAAATGTCAACAGTGTTAATGCTGATCTAATCTCAAGTGGAGCACTATTCCAAAGGACAGATAGTAATGGAAAAGGCACATCCCATGGTCTGTGATGATAAAACTCAATCAAGAAGGGACTTGAAAGATACCCTCCCTAGCAATTTATGATACATAAATGTTTGGAACTTAAATGTCATCAGCCTATCAAGTTCTTAGATCTTCCACCCTATAATAGCTAATGATCCTGTCCTATATGTTCATCAATATACTTTATGCAATGCATGTATTCTATATATGAATGAAGTTTCTCTCTGTGTGTGTGTTCCAAGAAGAAAATAATTTGAGGGGAAATGATGTTCCTTGTGTTGTACTATGAAACAATATTACTAGGTACAATTGCACTACAAACTTTTGTATTACACTTTTTAGTCCCTTTGCTATTTCTTGACTATACTCTATCCAAACTAATTCTGCATCCTTCTCCTTTAACTTCTAAATTTAAGAACTATTTCTTAATAAACCATCCTCTGATTGTTCCTGACATCCTCACTACTCACAAGGTATCATTGCTTTAACAAATAACTTTCTCTTCTTAATTAAATAGGTCCACGCATGTAGAGGAAAGGAATAGAAATTGCTAATAAACAGTGGAATTTAGGTTCTCTGCATCAACTTTTGTTGCCTATCGCTTTTATGCTCCCAAGCCACTGTCTCTAAATGCTGTCACTTTCTAGGAAACTTCTAGTCATTTTTCCTTCCTTTGAATGCATCTTTTGGTTATTGCAATATGATATTTATCTGTTATATTTATAGCTGTATCAAGTACTAGTGAAAGTGAAATCCACTCTAATTCCTTTAATGTCAAAAAAGTGTCAGAATTTGCCATTTCAATATGATTTTTTTGAAAAAAATAATACATTCATATATTCACTATCCCCTAGCAGCTTTAATATCAAATGCTTCAATTTGTGATAAATCAAGCTACGAAGCACGACAATAGCAATGCAGAAATGGAATTAATTTTCCAATAAGTAGGTCAGCTGAAATAATTTCCAGACTTATTGCAACCCTACAACCCTACATTTCATTTATTTAAAATGGCTTTGCATATAATCTGATTCGATTTTTAAAGAACATATCCTAGAGTAACAAATAAGCAGAAAATAAATAAAATTAAGCTACAAAGGCAATTTACTTCTGGAAAGATCCTTTGGAACTTATCTGTTATCCAATATTACCTATTTATCCTACCTGAAACTCTATGATTTGAAAACAATTTCATGCTTTCTTAAGTCGTCAAGAAGTTGCAGAAAACATGCAGAAAGGGTAAAATATTCCATACTCTACACCCAAATGAATATATACAGTTAACTATATGCAGATCAGCTCCACTAACAAGTACCTAAATAAATCAGCCTTGTCTTCATTTCTGAAGAAGTTAGCAGTTCAACTTCTTGGGAAATTAGACAAGGGATATTAATCAAAACACAATGAAAGTCTAAAATAACTTATTTGAAGGTTGACCTCTGGATATTCAAATGCATGATTACATTTGGAAAAGGGCTTTTGAACAATATACTTTCCTAGCATTGAAGTTTGCTCTATTCCCACAAAAGGAAACTGATAAAAGGAAAGGTGAAAATAATAACAATAATAATAATAATAATAATAATAATAATAATAATAATAATATAAAAGAATAATAATAATAAAGAAAGCTTTATTTTGGCAGCTCAAGAACAAGCCCTAGCCACAAACTGTATGAAGGCAAAAATTCAACATGTTACCACCAACAGCAAATGCCGCCTCTGCAATGAGAAAGATGAGACAGTCGACCACCTGATCAGTGGGTGCAGCAAAATTTCACAAACTGACTACCTACAACGCCATGACCGTGTTGCTAAAATCATTCACTGGAAATTGTGCCAGAAGTTTGGATTTGAGTACAGCAAAAACCACTGGGAACATCAGGTTGAGAAAGTTTTAGAGAATGAGAAACTCTAGATCTTGTGGGACTTTAGGATTCAGACTGACAGGCACTTGATCCACAACACACCTGACATAATAATAGTTGAAAAGAAAAAAGTATGGTTCATTGACATTGCAATACCTGGTAATGCACGGATTGAAGATAAGCAGCAAGAAAAAAATCACAAAGTACCGGGACTTGCAAATTGAAGTTGAGCGACTGTGGAAAAAGAAATTGTGTGTTGTCCCGATTGTAATTGGAGCCCTTGGAGCAATACCCAAAGGGCTACCTCACTATTTAGAAATTCTAAATTTACCGGACTTGAACATTTTGACTCTACAAAAAACCACTTTACTCGGAACAGCTTACATCCTCCGATGATACTTTAACAGTTCCTAGGTCCTTGGTTAGGACTCGAGCTGATGAGTTATTAACAAGCCTCAAAGGCTGTGAATCTCATCAAAGATTAACAAATAATAATAATAATAATTATTATTATTATTACAGCCCAGACTGTAGTGGGATATCTTCAATGCAGATTATACAATGTTAAATAAATGCAAAATAAAAGGAATTCTAAGTGCTGTGTCTTGTTTTATGTTAAGAAGGTGCCAATATTTGTATCTGGATGTGCATTTGTTAATAACTATGGCAATATGACTAAGACATGTAATACTGTGTAAAAATACTAAACAAAAAATTGTATTTAGTACTGAGTTTTTCAGTCTCCATATAGTATACAGAGTTATTTGATAAAATGGGAAAAAAGCAAAGTTGATTGGCGTGATAGTTTTTCCCCATGATATATATTTTTTTATTTGTAATATTTAAAAGTGCAATTCAAGTCTGTTGTTTTCCATTTGGAACCTCTTCAATCAGTCATCTCTTTCTAGCTTCCTCTCTTCCATTAATTTATTTCAATTAAAGATTGTAAGTTCAAGAGTCATAATTGGCCCTTGTCACTATTAATTCCCGTGCTTTTAAATTTTTACATGGATCCAGAGTTTGTAATGAGAAGTTATGGAAGGTTTTGTCCTGTCCCAATGAGCTAAACGATGAGAAAAAAAATTTGAGGCCGAAGATTCAACAAGCTTTCTCAAAGAAATTTTAAAAAATAAAATTGCTCATAAAGAAACAAAAAATAGTCTATATTTTTGGGAAAGAATTTTTAATATCTTCAGTTTGATTAACAGGAAGGAAATAATAATTTATATATGAATAAGAAGAATCTTGATCAGAATCTTATCTATGCTGTAGATAACTGTATCCCTAGAAATATAGACTATAATTTATAATACTCAAGTTCTTTTTTTAAGTCCAGTACTTTATATATACATATGTGGTATTAAAACAGGTTCTTCAGTTTCTTGTATATGGGCAGCAAACCAGAAACCTAAATATAATCCTTAAATATATCAATGTCCAATTTAAAATCTGGTGTTGGAGAAAATTCTTGATAATACCCAAGAAAATTTCAAAGAAAAGAAAGAAATACATCATCAAAAAATATGTTGAAGAAGAACGGTTATGTCTGTGCCCAAGGTTATGAATTTTTATTTTTATGTTTAGGATAGAGTAGGCTAAGGCAGTAAACTCATTACAAGACCATGAACACATAGGCAGAAAAGGGAACATGCTAGAAGGCACCTGTATAATGGCATGTAAAGGAAAAATCAGATAAAATCACATTCTGCAGGAGATGCTCTGAAGAGCATATCATCTGACGGAATGGAGTAGAGCCTGCAAAGTCCAAAAATTCTGGCCATGGAGCAAGATGAAAAACTGGAAAGAAAGTCCTAAAGAAGCTTGTGAAAAGAACGTGAAAAGAATGAATTGTGTTGTGTAAGAAGATTCAGATACTAGACAGTGGAATCTTGTGAGTTAAAGGCTTTATTTGACAGTTCGCAGATATTTTGGTATCAGTAATTGAGGTGAGGAGGGGAAGAAAAAGCTGTAATAACACAAAAGATGAACATGATGGAAAGATACTTGAGAGGAAAAGAAAATAAGTAGGTTTAAGTAGTTACTTTTTATTTTATTTTTATATTATATATCTTATATTTTCTTATAATGCTGGTTCAATAAAAATATTTTCTTTTGTAAAGGGAAATATGTGCATAGATTACACTAGTTTATCAATGTAAGTAACATAGCACTCAGAATAACACTGCTTGTTTTAGCCCTAGCTCTCTCTTTCTCTTTCTCTTTCTCTCTCTCTGTACGTGTATCATCTCCTATCCTGACTCACTTTCAAATACCTTCAAACAAGTGATAATGCTACTATGTAACTGAAATTGCAACCTCTTGATGTCAACTTCTTCATATCCTAGCTTCATATTCAGTACTTTTAATATTAGTGTTTCAAAAGGAGTAGCATGATCTACATTAAGGTCATATATGAGACAACTAATCTCTAACATATCTTTTATCAACCAATACATAAAATAGATGTGGTCAGAATTCTACTTGCGTTACTTTCCCCTTCCTATCGTGTCTCCCTCCCCAGTCAAATGTTCTTTTTCAAACATTAGTATGAATAATTTTACAACTGCAGTTGTGCAGATCATATCTCCATCAATAACACCTATGTTTGTGCAAAGTAGAAGAGAGCAGACACATGAGCATGTAAGTTTTAATTTTCAGATCATACGGACTTCTCATGGATAAAACCAAGCATATTCTATTATGCTTACTTCAGTTATCTTTGCATTGTAGAGCCTGGCTAAAACTAAATAATCCTTCCAGATGCTATATTTCTATTTAAAGGGTCAGTTTTAGACATAAAAGCAGGACATAGTGATTATCTTCAAGTAAATAAAATTTCAGATTTATTCTGAGCCATGAAAATGCTGTGGTAAATAGAAAAATAAAATATGAATTTATATTGCATAAATAATTATGCAAGCAGGAAAATTTCATTTCTTCTGTAAAAAAAAGAGCACGCTTTCTGATTGGTACCTTAGGTAAAGGTAAAGGTTCCCGTCGCACATATGTGCTAGTTTTTCCGAACTCTAGGAGGCGGTGCTCATCTCCGTTTCAAAGCCGAAGAGCCAGTTCTGTCCGAAGATGTCTCCATGGTCATGTGGCCAGCATGACTAAATGCCAAAGGTGCACAGAACGCTGTTACCTTCCCACCAAAGGTGGTCCCTATTTTTCTACTTTCTATTTTTACGTGCTTTCGAATTGCTAGGTTGACAGAAGCTAGGACAAGTAATGGGAGCTCACCCCATGACTAGGGCATGCAGCACTAAGGGTTCAACCGCTGAACTGCCAACTTTTTGATTGACAAGCTCAGTGTCTTAGCCAGTGAGCCACCACATCCCTTGCTGATTGGTGCCTTAGATTGTGGAAAAATAAAATATGATTATTTTATACAAGTATGTACTGCTTTGTGCAATGCTAAACCTGTCTAAGGCAGGTGTAGGGAAGCAGTGCAGCTAATCTATTCTTAGAAGAGGTAGGCCAAGATTTTCTGCAAAGGAGCATCAAAGAGATGAGTAATTCACAGCTTCCCTTTCAAAACTGGCACAGGCCTAATTAATTATATTAAGCAGAGAAGAAAGCAAAACTAAACATTTAAAAAGCCAAACATAAAGTCAAATATTTGTAATTTTAGAAAGCAATCTGCTACCCTAATTTAAATACCTTGTGATGCTACTTGTCACTGGAATTAGAATTGTTTTGACACATAATTTATTTCCTATTTCAGCTGAACAAAGTTTGCAACAGGCATATAACATTATATGTGGATTTTGAAATATACTGGAAATCCTCCATGAAAAAGGAAATTTGAAGAACTGCTTCTTACAGTCTTTGAAGCTATATATATAAATTTAAGTAAGTATGGACATGTGTTCAAGTTCAAGTTCAGGTCATCCTGTGCATCAACGTGACATAATGTCTTAACTTGGATTTCTACACAGATGAGGACTTAGAGATTTAAATGAACCTTTCCAATGTATAATATTGGTGTAGTATTGTTGTAATTAACATTATAATTACTTCATTTTAAAATGTGGAGCTCTTCAGTTTACAAAACATCTAAACTGATTTGTAATAGAAAAACAAAGATTTAGGAGATGTGTTATAGTAATAGAAAAGGTCTAATTCATTGATGGAATTTAAATTAATCCAAGCCATGAAGGAATGCTTTACATGACTCTTTAAAAGAAGCCTAACTCTGTTCATTTGTGGTTCACTTTGTAAAAAAAATATTTTAGAAAAGAATTTTCCTATTCAGAATCTAAACTGAAGAATTTCCATTAGGAAAATATACACTGAAGAATTGAAGAAATTTACATTTTAAAAATCTCTTTAAAAAATAAAGTTCTTTGGACTTTAATTCAAACACCACCATCCCTCTGTCTTTTGTCTTCAACAGATATCAAACCTCTAAATTCACTAAATATGGAAAGTTTGCATTAGTGATAGTATGTATTCTCCCACACCTCCAAAAAGGCCCACAAAGAAAAATCCCTGGAATTTTACTAATGTTTTCTAGATCAATTTGATTGAAACATAATTTACCTATGATAATGGCATCAGCACTTCTGTGGAGACTAGAAAGCTGCATCTATTATCTTTCTATTCCAGTTAATTTCTCTCTCTCTTTCATTCGCTATCTTTTAAAAGCCCAGGTTATCTTTACGTTATAGAAAGAAATGCCAAGGATGTATTCTGCTGAGATTAACTATTATTGTTCAAATTAGAGAATACTTTCAAAAATATTACAGCATGAAATGCCACTTGAGGAACACTTGAGATATAGGAATATGGCATAAAGCCAAGTTATCTGTAGTCATGTGTGAAAATTCTAGCTAGTGAGTTTCATAGATAATATGTAGCTCATTTCCTGGCTTTTTTTAATCCTTCTGTAAGCATGTGGAGTCTCATATCTAAGCACTAAGGGAAGAAATTTAAATTGTAATACATTGAGTAGACAACCCTATCATTGAAAAGACTAGCATCTGGTAGAAGATGCTAGAAAGCAACAGAAGAAAGCTATGTGTCCTGTGGTATATTCTGGTCCCTCCTTCACAAAACTGGCCTCTGGATCAGCAGGATTAAAGAAGCATTCAAAGTTTGGCCTTGTTGGGAATCGAAGGCATGGGGGAGGGGGGCTTGGTCGAAGTACCATGTAGTTGTGATGAGATCTCCAATTTGATTGGAAATCCTCCTTTCTTTCAACTTCTTCTGAGCAAAGTCATGCATAAAAATTTGATATTGTACCATTTTAGATTTATAAAAAAGTAAAAGCCTTCATAATATGGTAAGTATGGATACAAAATTTATTAGAAATTCTTCCCTACTCCTTATTATACGTTTCTTCTCAGAAAACTGATATTTTGCCCATGTTGCCTCTGAGGAATAAAGTTTCATTTGTGTAGAAAAATAGAGTGAACACATTGACAGAGTCTTGAAAAGTTGTATGAAAAATCTCATCAAGGTTGATTCACTTAAATCTTAAAGTAAAATTATTTTTTTTAAAATAAAAAATATTTTTTTAATTCAAATGTTTTAAGACAATGAGAACTCAGAACTCTTTTGCGATCTTGGCCATAGGCAAGGGAATCTTGTGAATTAGCCTATATTGAGTCAAAGAGAAAAAATATCAAGATGAATTTAATTCAATACTTTCCATTAAGAGTTGAAATTACTCAAGCAGAACTGAAGTACTGTGCGGCCAGCCAGGACCTCTCCTCATCGTTGCCAGGTTTTTGCTTATCCTAGAAAGAATCTCTCTAAATCATCTGAATCTGGAGGCCTCTTCTCCACTCTGCAGTCTGGATTTGAGCATCCTTAGCCTAATCCTTAAGTGAACAGCAAACTGTGGTTCTTCAGTGAGTTGGAATTGAACCTTCCAGGAATTTAATTTAGTGATTCCAGTACTGTTATTATATTTTGAGGATCAGACTCAATAATAAATTCAGAAGTATTTTTCTTCAGTTAAAGAAGAGTTTATTCATAACAGGCATTCTACTTGTTCTGTCAGATTTTACAGTGAGAAGCAAGCATGAGGTAAAAGCATTCTCTATTTATATCAGAGGGGAGGAGTCAAGGATGGGGGTGATTACATATGAATACATTAAAGGAGGAGGAATAAATTAACTCTTAATATCCTGTACATATATACATATCTCTTGTTATAGAATAAGGCATTTACTTATGACAAATCCCCCTCTAAATGCCGATTCGATATATAACAATGATTGCATTCGGATTCAGAGCTATATAGTACTTGTAATTTTGATGTCAAGTATTTGTGTTGTTTAGAAGGTAAAGGTTTAGTTAATATATCAGCTATTTGTTCTGAGGTTTCGCAGTGGATTGCTTTAATGAATCCATCCTGAGATAAATGTCTGACGTGTTTAAATTTGATATCTATATGTCTGGATCTTTGACCAATGGCGTCAGATCTTGATATTTCTATAGCTGCCTTATTATCTTCATGTATGACAAATGGTAGTATTGGATTTTTCCAAATATCAGATAATAAATCATTAAACCATACTAAATTATTTGAGGCTTTAGATAAACAGACGTATTCTGCCTCTGTAGTGGAAGTCGCTACTAAATCTTGTTTCCCAGTGTACCAGAATATTGGGCAACCATTTAAAAATAATACATAACCTGAGGTGCTCTTTCTACATTTGATGTCACCTGCCCAGTCTGCATCAGCGTAACTGGTGATAATAGGTTCTTTAATATTATTGGGTTCTAAGAGTAGGCAGAAATCTATGCTGTGCTTTAGATATCTTAGTATTCGTTTGACTGCTTCCCAATGATACATAAGTGGCTTACTTACATGTCTAGATAATAAATTAAGTGGCAGAGCTATATCAGGCCTGGTCCAATTAGATATATACAAGAGAGAACCAATAATTGATCTATACAATGTATTGTTCTCGAATTCAGGCGAAGATTCATCCATATTCCTTAAAAAATCAGTCTGCATAGGAGTATCGCAAGGTTTGGCATCTCTTAAATTGCATTTTTCCAGAAGTTCTATAATTTTATCTCTCTGAGATAATTTGAATCCCTTTCTTGTCTTATTGATTTGAACTCCAAGGTATTTGTTTACCCTTCCTAGCGACTTTAAAGAGAAATGTTCACTTAGTCTGGATACAAATAAGTCTTTCTTTTCTTTATGTTTGCCTATATACAAAATATCATCCACATAGATTAACACAAATTCTAATGATTCACCTTCCTTTCTAACAAAAAAGCAATTGTCTGCAGTTGTGGCTTTGAAATCCATATTTTTAAGCACGCTGACAAGACATTCATACCAACGCTTGCCGGATTGTTTTAATCCGTACAAGCTTTTGTTAAGTAACCAGATCTCATCTCTGTTTGTACATTGGCTATGAGGTGCCCTTACATATATCTCTTTGTCGAGTTTTGCATGTAAGTATGCAGTCTGCACATCATATTGAAAGACATCAAGATTGAGTATAGCCGCTATGACTAAAGCTGTCTTAACACTTTCAGTTCTTACAGTGGGAGAGTATGTGTCAGTGTAATCCTCAGGATATTTTTGAGCGTAACCTTGTGCGACTAATCTAGCTTTATATAATTTATTACCCTCTTCTAAATCTTTGATTTTGAATATCCATCTGGTGCCTATAATTGTCTTGTTCTTAGGTGCAGGGACTGGTGTAAATACACCTAATTCACGCAAGCTGTTCATTTCTTTTGTTATGGCTAATTCCCATTTTTCTTTTTCTTCCATGGGAAGTTTTAACACTTCCTCATATGTGTTAGGTGTTGGTATCTCGTCATTCACACACATTATATAATCCTTATACTTATTAGGTAATTGTCTTCTGTTACACCTGATTGTTCTTATTGGAGTGCTCTCATTATCGTGTAGATATCTTGCTTCCTTTTTGGTTAATGAATCTGTTTTTATCCTGGTGTGGTTACCTGTCCATGTTTTGTTTTTGTCATCATGTGTGTTATGTTCATGTTTCTCTCTTTCTATTCTGTCTTGTTGTTTAATGTTTGGTTTAGTATTTTGGATTATCTCGTTAAGATGTATCTTAGACCAGTTGGCCTGTTCATGAAACACTGCTGTTCTTGAGACTATGAATTTGTTATTACTGTCAATGAATCTATATCCTTTTGTGCCTGTTTCGTATCCCATGAATCTAAGCCTTCTGGATACGTTATCTCCCTTACGTCTTAATTGTTTTGGTATGTGTACGTCTGCTGTAACCCCAAATATGTGCATGTGTGAAACTTTAGGTTTCCTATTGTACATCACTTCGTATGGTGTTTTATTTAGTATGCTAGACCAGGTCCTATTTTGGGTATAGTTTGAATATAGTAATGCTTCTGACCAGAATTGTTTTCCTAAACCAGCATCTTCTAATGTACATCTAATCATGGTTTGCAGTGTCGAGTTCTTTCGTTCTGCTGTACCATTTTGAAACGCAGAAAATGGGCTAGTCGTGAAGTGTAGCATTCCTTTGTCTTTTATCCATTGTGAGAATTCTTTAGACATGAATTCGGATCCCCTATCTGTCATGATTCGTTTTATTTTGATATTGTGTTGTGTTTCTACACGTTTGTAAAATTCTTTGAATTTTTGGAAAGTTTCATCTTTGTGTTTTAAAGTATAAACAAATCCATAACGGCTATAGTCGTCTACAATAGTTAGGAAATATCTTTTTTTGTATGTGATGGATGGTGTTAATGGACCAACCAGATCCATATGTACCAGATCAAAAATTTGGTTAGAGGTTCTTGTTGCCCTTTTTGGTTTTGGGTTAGTTCTGAGTTTTGATGATTTACATACTGAGCATTCTAAATAGTTTTTACAATCCTTTATTTTAACGCCATCAGCATGTTCAATCATTTTTTGTATTACAGGGAAACTTGCATGTCCCAATTTTCTATGCAACATGTGTGCACATTCATCATGAATTGGTTTGCCTATATTGGGCCTTTTGTTATTGTGTGTATCACTAGTGGGTGTGTCTTTGTGATTATAGTGTGTTTTGGGTTCTTCATTGTCATTGTTGTTACTATGTTCACTGTCTATGTTAATGTCGTCATCAGTGTTTGCATTAATGTTATGCAACCATTTATCTTCTGTTACAAGAAAGGGTAGACCCCCTTCGATAATTACACTATTCAATTTAGTCCCATTCTTTTCTAGTATTGCTTTTCCTCCAGAGAAGATTATATTTATGTTGAAATCTTGGCTTAATTTCACTGCACTAAGTATGTTATGTGATATTTCTGGTATCAACAATACCCCCTCTATTTTACCCAAACCAGGTATATTTACATTTCCTTTCCCTATGACTTGAACATTTTCTTGATTGGCTACTCTTATCATAAATTTATCATTTGTGAATGAAGACAGTATTTTCTTGTTATTTGTTGTATGATTAGTCGCCCCTGAATCTATGAGCCAAGCATTATTTTTTGATTTTTGTGTGATGACATCGTTATGTTTATCTAATCCATTTAATGATCCTGATTTCCTATCCCTTGAATTATCTCTATCCTTTCTGCGTTCTCTGTAGTTTGGGGAGTCCCTATATCTGTATCTATCAATAGATGATTGCCTGTCTTGATATCTACCCCTATAGTCACGGTTTTGTCTTTCCCTATGAAACATGGGGCAATCTCCCTTAGAGTGTTTTCTGGATCCACAATTGTAACATTCAATTGTTTTTTGGTGATTCTCTTGGAAGGCTACTCTTTTTGCCTGTCTGTGTTCTGTGTATGCATTGTATCTACTTTTCCTCAAATTATCTTCAGCTATTAACTTGTTTGACAGACTTTCTATGGATAAGTATCCTAGATTGATTGAGTCTAAGTGTGATATGTAGTTATCCCATGATGAATCTAATGAGTTAAGGATAACGCTTTTCATTGTCTGTTCTGATATTATTTCTCCTCTTAGATGTAATTCTGCTCTGATTTTGTTTAAGGATATTAAATGTTCACTTATGGTGGTTCCAGATCTTAATTTGGCTGAAAAGAAATCTTTAGACATCCTAGTGGTTGTTGCTACACTTTCACTGTGAAACAATTTAAACATGCATTGAATTATTTCTGAAACAGTAAGATTATGCTTAATACTGTAGTACATGGCAGGTGATATGCTAGAAATTATTAAATAGAATGCTCTGTGATGCAGGCAGTCCATTTTTAGAGTCCAAGGTCTTTTGGGAGGATTGGTTATAAAAAATAATAAATTTTCTTTCATAAAGACAACCTGAATTTGTTGACACCATTCCTGTAAGTTGATGCCATCAATTCTAAGCTTTGGGAAATCACTGGGTAGATTCCCAATATTATTATTCCCACTACTTACAACTGTGGGTAGTCCATGGTCCTGTAGATGTTGAAAATTGCAGAATGGTGTGGGTATTCTGCTGATGAGCTTGAGAGGTTCTCCTTCTTCATAAAGTTCATTGTAGTTCTCTGTGTTCATCTGCGCATGCGCGTTGGTCATTTCTCTGCTGAAGCCGCTGGGAGAGGTTCTCTTTGCTGTAGCTCCCTCGTAGTGCTCTCCTTCTGATGATTCGGTCTCTGGCTCGATCTTGGATGTTCTGCTGGCAGCTGTGGTTCGTCTCTTCTCTTTGGAGCTTTCTTGCTTGGGGTATTTTGTTCTTTGGATCGTTTGCGGTGTGGGGGAAAGTTCGCAGGGCCCTCTGGGTTCAGGCGTCATCATCATCGTCGTCCGGATCGAGTCGTGCAGGCTTTGAGGTGTCTGTTTATTTCTTCGTCTCTTTTGTATTTTTGCATTATCGGCTTTTATCGATTCTTTTGAAATTGTTAGACTTGTGCCAAATGTTTTAAATAGTTTTCTCATGGGTGTTTCGATTTCTTGTTCGGTGGATGATTCTTCTGTATCTGTTTCTGACTCTTCAGAAGAATAAATATATTTTTTGTTATTTTTTGTGTTTTTTCGCGCCAGAGTTTTTGAATGTTGCATTCTGATTGGTTCAGCCGTGTTCATTTCTGTGGCCGGTTGAAGAAAAGATGGCTGCCTTTCAAAATTTTGAGCGGGACCTCTGGTCTTGCTTCTGGTCATTTTTTCTTTCGTTGTAGGTTCGCTCACCATTTTTGTATTTTCGGGTTTGGCTTTTCCAATGTCTTTTTCTCTCGCTGCTCCGTTTTCTTCCAAGAAGCCTCGGAGTTCCGCGATGAGTTTGTGGTCATCTTTTTGACTTTTTATTAGCCTCAGTATCTCCGATCTGAGGTCTTTGTCTTTTATTTCGTTCTCTTCTTGGTTGTCGGTTTCATCTGCTGTTTCTTCGATGTCTGTGGTGTTATCTTCAGATTCTTTGATTGTTATATTTATTGGTTCGTCGATCATTTCGTGATCTGTTTTTGTTTCTTTATCATTTGCCCTGGTGTTGGGTCTTTCTTTTTTGTTCTTGAGGTTTTCTTTCTTAGGCATGTTGGATTTTATTGAGTCAGTTCAACCATCCTCTGCTACCAGTTTGTTATTATATTTTGAGGATCAGACTCAATAATAAATTCAGAAGTATTTTTCTTCAGTTAAAGAAGAGTTTATTCATAACAGGCATTCTACTTGTTCTGTCAGATTTTACAGTGAGAAGCAAGCATGAGGTAAAAGCATTCTCTATTTATATCAGAGGGGAGGAGTCAAGGATGGGGGTGATTACATATGAATACATTAAAGGAGGAGGAATAAATTAACTCTTAATATCCTGTACATATATACATATCTCTTGTTATAGAATAAGGCATTTACTTATGACAAGTACATTACCTTTTCAGAAGCAGAGCCTTCTTGGGCCCTCGTGACAACCCCATGCAGAGCTGAGTTTAACAACCTGGAAAAGCTACAAGCTCTATTTGATCTGCTGGGTCCAAATCAGATATAGGAAATGTCAATTTCTGAATTACCAGAGAGATGTGCCAAGTTGACCCAGTCAAAAGCATTACTGAGAATTATTGATAGATATCCTCTATTTTGCTCCTCCTCTTCCCACAAGCTTTTAGAGATTTGTTTCACCAATTCTAAAGACAAGAGAAATGCAACAGAAATGCAAATTAATCAGCCACAAGTTCTCCTTCTGCCCCATCTTCTTGGATTTTGTTATCTGTCTTTAAACAGAGGCTAGATTTTGAGAGACTTTTCTCTTCATCTTATCTGTTACCTACATTCCATCTTTTCTACCCTTTTCCTTTTGCTGATCTTTCCACTGTACACCTGATTTACAAAGCTAAGTCAGTTTTGCTGTCTTTTGTAAAAACTGCAGTGCATATGGTCTCTCATTGCTATTCCCTAGAGATTGTTCATGTCTTATCCCTCAGTATTACTTCAACACTGTTTCTCAAATAATTGCTACTTTTCCCTTTGTTTTCATTTTTATGGACTGTTGCTTCCCTGGCCGAATGTGCTTTGTGAATGTTCATGTTTGTTGCTATTCCTTCAATTCAATTTATTGAATTGTAAAGTACATTATGAAGGTTATTTTCTCAATGGATGCTGTTTCCCCAGGGACTGCTATTTTTACTTTCATTGCTACTTTTGATTGACATGCTTTCATTCCTCCACCTTACACCTTTCTCTAGGGTATTCACTCTAGGCTATGGAGTTTTAAATATGATTTAGTTATTGTCCCTGCTGGACAATTTCTATGAAATATAATTGATTTCATACTGACCCTTTTGCTAAACTTTCCTGACTAGGGAAAGGCTCATACGAACTCTGCTGGAAGGAAGTTAACTGCAGGCAAGCATAAAATACTATGGCAGATTTTCGCTAATTTGTTATTCATAACGATGAAAAAAATATTAAATGAAGTCCTTGAAGGAAAAAAACACCACTGGGTAAACATTTAAAATGGCAATAGATGTACATTTTTAGACATTTCCCATTACATTGAACCTAATAATCTCCTTTATTATATTCTTTGACTAGCAGTACAAATAGAAAAATAAATAGCTCTGCAAACCTATTTACTAAAGGAATTATCATATAAAAATAAAATATCACAACTAAACCAGATTGATTGATTATTTGCCATCAAGGTGTTTTCAATGTCTAGTGACAAGATAAACTACCTAGATAGATAGTCAGAGATTTGCATGCTTATATAACTCAGTAAAGGTATTTGCAACCAGAACAGTTAAATAATGCAAATCAAATGTATGGCTCTCAGTTTTTCAAATAATAAATGTTAGATTGTAAAAGAATCCTGTAATAGAAGGTTTGTGCCAGTCTAGCATTTTGAGATACAATTCATGAATGAGATTGTTCTGATGGTTGATATCCTTAATTAGTTCATTTATTGTTCATTCAGCTTTCCTAAGATAAAACTGGCCTGTATATTCATGAAAGAGAGAGGCCAAAGCAATATAACTTCTTCATTTAAATTTGATACCAGTGAAACTGATAGCTGCCTTTCAACAACAGAAGTAACAATCCCATTGAGTTGAACATGATTCAGAGCCATGACGTCAGACTCTTTATCCAAACCTAAGCCACTTCCTTTTATCTTTTCATAATGTTAAAGTATTAACAGTAAATAAATATTTACTGTTGGTGTAATTACCCTTGGTGTAATTTATATAATTTTTAACTATATATTTTTAATTTATATATATTTTTAACTACAGATACAATATAGAACTAACAGAATGTGTTTAATTAGGCTAGAGAAAAGATGATCTGTTCACTGATTTGAGACTAAGTTCATAGTTCCTACTTCTAATCAGACTTCACTATGGCATGAAAACATGCAACAGTATTTGTCTTCTGCTAATAAATACTGCAAACTATGCCAGTCTGGCATTTGGAAAAATGTTTACTTGGCTCTAGAGAATCAAAGCACAAAATACATGATGGATAGAAAGCAAGGTGAGAGTTTAAAACTTTTAAAATTTATTGAAACTATAATTTTTGTCCTTTTCTCTTTGTAATCTCTCATTCCATCCATCTCTCTAATATTTGTAACTAGTCGGATCCTTAGACCTCACTGAACAAGGTGACTTTATGAAAAATGAAAACTGTGACAAGGAAAGCATTAATCACTAAAGTTATTGAGCAGATAGAAATGGCTCTGTTTCCATGGACTATATAAATCAATAATATACACAATTTCATTCGTACAAGAAAGCTGGACAGTAGTTACTGCCTAAAATTTCACAGCTTTATCATAAGGAACTTGATTTCAAATAAAATACTAAAGCTGGGTTTTCTGAAAGAAAAAGTCATGTACAGTTACCGGTATTTTATAATGACTGGATTATTTTTAGGACTAATTCTGGTAGGACCAAGACCTGCAGAGTTATTAAACAGATTTGTGCATTTTGAAAGTCCAAAAATAAAACTATATTTAACATCCAATCAATGTAATTTGTTAAAAACATACCTAGGAGAACATAGCTTCAAATAGGAACAGAGAATAAACAGAAGTTGCTTTCTTGTCAGAAAGGGGAAATTACTTGTGGTTAAAAACTAAGTGAAGACGAGAGAAACTGGGAGAACAATTCATCTTTCCCAGCAGCATTGTGCTGTCCTGCCTTTGTGTTGTATGAAGCAATCAAAGACCATAGAAAATACCAAGTGAAAAGGAAAAGGGGATATTTGCAAAGGGACACTGTATTTAAATATTGGGAAAGAGAATCGAAAGTGAGTATGTGAATGTGTGTGTGCAAGAGACAGCTTCCACTTGTGCTAGGAAAGCAAGGAAAATGTCAAGCCATCATAATTCATGCAGAAATATCAAAGGTGATTCATAAGAAGAATCTTGTGGTTGCCAGGTTATTGGTAGCCTTATAGATTTTTTCCATCTTAAAATGACTTTGACCAAGAATATTTTATGGCTTGAAGACATTCCTGTCTAGATCCATTCCTGATCTTTCATTGTTTTATTTAGGATCTACCAATTTCTATATTCTATTATTGCTGTTTGTAGTTACCTAGGAAAGTCATCTGGGTCACATCAGGCTACCATAATATTATATTATTTTATTTGCTAATGTTAGTAGCTGAGCAATGGATCATGGATGGACTCTGAAGACACAATGAGTCTCTGCTCAGACCCCTTTTCAAGCCACCCAGACTTCCTGTCATTCATCCTGTCTTCCAAAATACGATGCCAGCTTTGTTTGTAAACTGAGCTGCTTCCTAGAAGTTGTGGTTTTGACCTCATTTCTTGGATAGAATACTGAAACTGGAAATTAATTTGAAGTGAAGATGAGGATGCAGTTTAACAAGAAGATAGCAAATTAGTTAATGATCGTTATAAATTTTAGAATTCAGAATGCTCATTAATTTACTGTGTTGAACATACTGAGAAAAACATTTTAGCATATTTGTAGGAGTTGCAAGATTATAAAAAAAAGGTGGGAATTTCCAAACTTTAAAGTGTACTTTAGAGGTGATTGAATTCACATTGGGTTTTTTTAGATAACAATCAACGGCATAGCCAAAATATTTTTTGTTAGTGATCATATCTTAGCATTAGTATTAGTAACTTTGAAGGCTTTTATAAACTTTTTAAATTTATGTGCCATCCCTTCTTTGTACATTCTTACTCTATTAGATCTATGTCTTTTATCATGCTTACCTTTGTGTAAATATTTGATTTTTCTAATTTTCTTAAATAGACTTCTTGGTTTTTTTTCATTTAATTGTTGGTTCAATTTTTTTCTATTTCTTATTGAGATATATCTTGTTGACTCTTCTCACTTTTCTTCAAAATTCAGTATTTAATTGAATAAGTTATCCTCTGTCGAAGTTGTCTTTTGCTTTTAACTACTTTTAACAATTTTCAGTGTATCAAAAGATAGTTATTCCTCCTGCCTTTGCTTTATACAATGAATAATTATTTTTAATTGATATATTTAATGATAATGTAAATTCTCATACAGAGTTCTTTGGGCACTGTATTTATCAAAGTCAATTAAACTGTGTTTTGTCTTCCATCATATACCCGTGTAATATTGCTCAGATTATAGCTTATTGGATCATCTTCATCTTCATCATCATTATCCTTTACTGTTGTGCAAACAACAACAACAACAACAACAGTATCTCAGCCACATAAATATTTGTTTTTGTAGACCTAATAAGGTTTTTTGCTTGCAATATATGTAGTGAGAATTTGATGAGAATTTGATCACCATACAGTGATATCAATGTGTATAATCTTTTTGAAGAATATTGGGGAAAGATATTTGCTATTAACATAGAATTATTCTCACAGAACTCTACAAATTTAACACTTGCAATTTTATATATGCTGAAGCCAAATTTTCCCATGACTCCTGATATCATTTTTCTTTCAGCTTTAGTATTCCAGCCATCTATGATAAGCATGGCATGTTTTTAGTGCTGTATTAATGGGTTACAGCAAGTTAACATATACCTGTTCAATTTCAACTTACTCTAAAACTAAGGTTGGGCCATAAACTTGCATCATTGAAACACTGAAAGGCATACCTTCAACTCTAATTGAGATTATCTAGTCATTTTGGGAGAGATATCTAAGCAGTGGTGTTAGCACTCTTCTGTTGATGGGTATTCCATTTCTTTTATTATATTTTTATTATATTTTATATTTTTACACAGTTGAACATCTAGTGGTCCCCTGTGATGATGTGACCCAGTTGACTCCATTTTCCTCTGTGACAACCAGAATGTCAACGCTCTATGCAAGTACTGCATGGTTTCAAATTTCCACACAATGATTATGGAACAAAAGACAAAATTAAATCGAGTCTGCATAGCACTGATATATACCAGATGCTCCCATAGTAAATATGAGTCTGTGCCATCTCAGAATTTGTCCAACCTTTATTTGTGGAAATAGAATAGCAGCAGGAAAGCATACACTAACATCAAGGATTCTTTCTGAAGGATGGACCAAGGAGTAGGAGAAACACAATAAACTCTCTCTTGCAAAAGGCAAGCAAAGATAATGTAATATTTGAATAATTTGAAGATAAAAAGATCTAGAAGTTACCTTACAAAGAGCCTGATTCTTCCCTTTCTTTCCCTGATACCAATCAAGAGTAAATTCTTTTGATGTTTGTAGATTTACACCAGAAGCCAGCAGGTATAAGCAAGAGAGGATTAGCCCATGGGTGTAAAACAGTTATTTCTGATATAGATCTGTCATTTAAAGAGATGAAAGGCTGTTGCTCAGTAAGGTATCTTTTTAAGGAATTCAAAGATCTGATTGATCTGTAGCCTTCTTTTCAACAGCTGTGCCTAGCAACACTACAAGTTTTTCTTTCCTTGAATGAACCAAATATAAACATTTTCTTTTGCTTCAAACATCTGGCAATATGTATTCCAACAGAAGCTTTACATTGCTTTAGACCGTTTTTGTGAATTAGAATTCAAACCTGTGCGAACTTGTGAAAAATGACATGCTTTTACACTTTATACAAGAAAGCTAATATTTTAAAATGTTATACTTTTCTCAGATTATTAGTATTCCTGACATATAATATTAGTCTCTTTAAAAATTTATCCACCTTTAGCTAACAGTTCCTCTACCATAGCATATGCCTAGCCAAACCAGAATAGCTTGGAGTAATGCAACAATTATAATTTTCATATTTGCTGTCTCCATATTTTTGATCCCTTAGGGTTCCCCTATCCATCCATCCATCCCCCCTCCCTCCCTCCCTCCCTCTCTCTCTCTCTCTCTCAATGTTAGCTTTGAAGAATTTTCAAATGAACAAAAATATGAACAAAATGAACAAAAAATATTTGGAGAGTCCACCTAAGACACTCCCTCCCTCTCTTCCTCCCTCTCTCCCTCTCTCTCTCTCTGACAATGAATTTATGTTTAGAACCTGAAATGGTATATGGAACAGAAAAATAATCACTTCTGAGAATTCCTTGAATTCTATTTTCATCTATTGTTTTTGCCCAATGACAATTTTGAAATTAGTTCATATTTGTTTTTTGCTTTTCAAAACCTATTTTTTTTTAAAAAAAATTTGAATTATTGCCTTTAACTATGGGAATCAGGTTCTTCTTGAAAGTTCTGTTATCATGGTCTATAATACTGTAATATGAATGTGTATAATCTAAACTGAGCAAAGTTAAGGAAATTTCACAACAGTCTATTGGTCTCCTGATGTTCATTTTTGTAATAAAACTACATTAATTATTATTTCCAAAAATGATATAATAAGATAAAGTTTTGTAATAACTTTCTCTTACTGGAGAAATTTCTCTCTAATACGTTATTATGATATTGTTGAAGTTATTTATGCCACTTTTTTGGTTCTTTCCTGTGCAACAATCAACTCACTGATACAGTATATACAATGAAAAAATCTGGATCATGTATTACTTTGGCCAACCCATTATTAACATTGACTTTTTGTATTTCACAAGCCAAAATCTGTCAGGATTCAACATCATTACAAATGCTCTGTGACATTTACCATGTTTTTCATATGGATGAAAATGTACTGTAATCCTCTGTAAGTATCTATTGCTTGAATTATCCCAAAGCGAAATTGCTTTCTTAACTTTTTAGATATCGATGACAAATTTTGTAGATCATTCAGCTAGAGTAGACCATTAGACTATTAAACTAGAAGGCCATTAGACTAGAAGACTATTAAAGGGCATGAATCTTTAAAAGTAATTATAGGTGGCAAAAACTGAAGTAATTCCTGAATCCTTTTGGTCCGTATTTTACTTCTGTAAATAAATACTAGCTATATTTTTTGGTAACAATATGCTGCCAACTTTCTGATTTTGCTGTTGCTTTGTGTGACATCTACAGTAATATGCATGTTAAATAGAAGCCATTCTGGCATTGCTTCTTTCTAGTTAGCTAACTAGGCTTATTAGAATCAGTAGCAATTATAAAATTGACTACATTATAGACATAAAAATAATAAAGAAGCACATTACTTTTTCAATAACACTCACTTTCAGCACACAATTTTTAATAGTTAAGAAATTTCAAAAATAATGTAGTTTAATTGTGTTTTTATAGGAAAACAGAGAGCGACATTTGAATTTTCCTCAAGGTGCAATACAAAAGCTGTGAATTAAAATGGAAATCTTTTCACCTTATTGAATTTAATAAAATGCATTGAATATACTAAACATGTTTCCACCACGTAGGTATTTCTAGCAAAGAATGAAACTATTTCATTTAAATACCTCCTGTACAATTATCAGATACATAAAGAAACAACATTTCCTTGATGGAAGCAGCAGCAGAACTTTGGCAGAATTGAAATAACATACAAATATGCACTTTCATTAAACTATTAGCATGAGGTATGAATTTCCATAAGCCAAAAAGAACAAAGTATCTAACATTTTATTTCCCATATTAGTCCTGTATGCATATTAGACAAAACATAAACAAAATTTCTTGCTCCACTTATTATTATTATTTTTACTATTTTTGGTATAACTGCTTCTAACCTCTAAGTTCATATACAAGAAAATATGACTGGTAAATGACAAAACTGAAATGTTGTTGCAATACATTTCTATATGTACATTGTCTATTTCTTCAAAGACAATGGAGGGAGGGAGGGAGGGAGGGAGGGTGGGAGGATGGATTTCTGATGCTTCCATTCAGCTGCCCACAAGGGAACTCAATGGGAAACCTGGCAGGAAGTCACAAGTGGCTGCTATTCCCGTTGTTGTTGTTGTTGTTGTTGTTGTTGTTGTTATTGTTGTTGTTGTTGTTGTTGTACTGGTGCTGGTGCTGTTGTTGCTGTTTGTTTTGCTTACCCATGATCATTCTGTTTTTCTGTTTGGGTAAGAAAATATCCTTACCTAAAGGATAAGGATAATGGCTTGTCTAGTACTACTATATAAGTCACTCACAAATACCATGAATGTTACTTATATGTTTACTCAAACTGTTTGACCAAAAACTAATCTTTAAGAAACCAAGAGATGATTTGCCTTTCTTTAAAAAAAACTGCAGCAGGAATAAGAAGTAATGTTGTGTAAAGTGGTGTTAGAAGAGTTTTTGGTCCAATTATGAACTGGAACTAAAATGAAGGAAGCGGACAATTGTTCAAAGTAAAGATAGTTTATTCATGAACCTGAGTAGCAAAATGGAGGGTCATCAATTTGAAGATGGCTTCAAAATCAGAAAACTGAGAGCAGTATATTTACAGAAATATTGGGATTTGATCCTGAGATATGCAGATCTGTTAATTGCAGGTTTTTTTTGCCACGGTATGTGGCAAAAACGTCCCAGTGGGGAAAGTAGTTTGTTGGTCTATGGAGTTGTTCTTTTCCAGGTAATGAAAATTAAGAGGGGTCTGCCATCAGAGATTTGTATGAAGGGTTTGGCGATGGGGGAACAATATTATGATTATGAGATTTTCCTATCTTGAGGGATTTCACTTTCTGATTGATTTGCTAGTATTAGATGCTTCCTGGGCGGACAAGCTTTGTCATTTTCAGTCTACCTAGGATGAAAACTCTTTAAACATTTTTTTTATAACTTTGTATTTGGGTCAGATGAGGCTTTTGTCTGTGAAATGGATGGAAAGGGAGATGACCCAGGTATTTCTTCTTACAGTGTTAAAAAAAAATGGTAAGTTATGTATAGAAAGGTTTTCGGATATGAAGACAGATCCCAAGCTCAGGTTTTCATAACTTGTTTCTATTAGTTTATAAATTCAAATTGAGTTAATAAACTGATTATTGTTTTTTAAAAAGTGAAGATTTTGTAAATTGTCTCCCACAAGACAGTTCCTGAGGATTCATTATTAAAGTTGTTTTCATATATTTGAATAGAAAGAAGATGCTGATTAAAATTAAATTTTATTTAAGTTATATTAGAACTTATTTAACTTATTAAGCTAAACATGGTAGACTTCATAGGCTTTAGATTTAAAATATAGCAAGGAAAGTAGTAATTATGCATTTATAATGTGTAATCAATTTAAGGACTAATATGTAATCAATTTAACCTGCATCCCATAATCTTATTTGTTAAAGACAACAGAACTGAATTGATATTCTGAACAGAATGTATTAATTATTTCACTTAGTCAATGAAAAAAGAAAAATATAAGAACTGCCATAGATGGCACTTACTGATGCATTATTTTTTTTAAAACAAAACTGTTCCATTCCCTTTTAATTCTCCCCCTTTTTCTGTATCAAAAATAATTCTTTCAAGTTTGCCACCTGGTGGGATAGTAGAATATTTAATGTTAACATTAAGCAGGAAGAGTTCTCAAAGCTGTCATTGCCTAGTTTTCAATATAACCTTGATTAATTGGTTCTCTCCAGATCTGTGACTTGTTGTGAGGGAAAAAAAGATTCACTATGAATTTCATTTTATTTCCATTTATGCAATATCTGCTTGAGGCAATTTATTACTAAGTCACCAACAAGACTCACTGGGAACAATGGCACCTTTTATTTTGATGTAACTTTAGAAATGGTGGTGAAATGCAAGTTTTATCAGATATAGTTTCATAATCTAGCATTGACTAGATTCTCTGAAAACCAGGAAAACCTAAATTTAATAATTAGGAATTTTTCCATATGGACCGGTGGTTGTTTTTTTTTTCCTTCAGAATAAAGGTATCTTTGCACTTCTTGCATTGGCTCTAAAGAAATGTTGCTCTTGTCTTTTTGCATTGTTAAACAAAAAGCATCCTTATGCAGGAAAAAAAAAAGAATTCCATGTTAAGGTGGCAGTCAATATTCCGAAAAGTAAAGTCCTAAGAAAGACCTAGACAAAAAAAAAAAAAAAAAGGTGGGGGGAAACCTAGTCATGAATAGGAACAAAGGGGGAAAAATCACTTAATCAGTGATGAAAAGGAAGAGAGATAGAAAGAATAGAATCTGATTACTAAGGAAATGCTGTATAAAAGATATATCTGTGCAGTGAAATCTGTGTCAAGAAAGTAAATGAGCAAAAGTGAAAGAATATTTATAAGGATAATCTCATTGTATATACAAGAGTAAATGATTCCTTCTTTAGCTGTGGAAATATTCCTTCAGGGTGCAGTGGTATCCAGAAAGAAGGCCAAGAAAGAAGTCTTATTTCACTATCAAAACTTGTACATTCAAAATAGTGGACAAGGCAGAGAGCCATAATCTGCTCTAAACTATTAAAATATTGGTAAGAAATCTATAATTACATGGACAAAAATTCACATTTGAGTTCTGTCTACAATACATTTGTTTCATGCTGTTTATCAAAGTACAAAAAATATGGTGTGTTGATCCACTGAGTCTTCCAACTTTGTTCTTCCGTATTATTCATCCCATTTCTCCTTAGTTCTGATCATATATATAGCTGGGTCCCTGTCAGTACAACTTCATAAATGTGGATATTTTTGCAGGTATTATCCACAGGGCTTTTGGGGTGGGCAATGGAAACAATTATTTCAGGCTCCCAAAATATAAACAGGTCTATCCAGGCTATTCTTTGTTAACTTATATGATCAATAAATTAAACTTTATTTCGGACATTTACTTTCCTGCACTAAAAATACAGGAAAAAGAATGGAGAGAAAGCTACATTGTTGTAGGAACCAGCAGGAAGGCAAGCTCTGTGTGGGGTAAAAGCTAAAATGAATATTCTACCTTTGGGCATCTGAGAGTTTTAAAAGGCCCTAATCATTCAAGCTTTTAGATTTAATTTTCTGGGACCAGTTGTTGAGGAAAGGAGGTTTAACTTTCTGGCTTCTCTGTGTCTGTGCATGGAGGCCTTGTTTCTTCCGTCTGGTCAATTTGTTTCTTGATTGTGCCTTGTTAGTCTCCCTCCCTCACGCCCACTCTCCAATACAAGGCTTTATGCAGTCAGGGAATTATAACATCTATGCTTCCATGTACTCCTACACTGCGGTGGCAATAAAAAAAAATACTGCAAAATGCTTAAAAGCCACCTAATTTGTTCCTACTCGGTGATTCTGCTTGCCTTGTGATTAGACCCTTTGATGCACAATGCTATTTCTTTCTTTTGCAGCAGCTTGTGTCATTCTCTCTATCTGCTTGACGGAATGATGCTGTAACTATCTCTGTTCAGTCCTTGAAAACAGGTGATATTGATGCATTGCAAATCAGTCTTGAACTTACATTTCATTTTAGCAGAACCTCTTGGACTGAAAAGCTATAAATAATACTTCTGAACATCAGAATGGCATGAATTACAAGCCTTTCATCAAGGATCAATAGAACAATAGTCTTCCAGCTTCAAAATCTTCAAAATTTGTGTGTGGGAATGCATGTGTGTATAAGATTTATAAGGAATATTTCTTTTATAATGTAGCTTTTTTCTTCAATGCAACTTCAAAAGAACTTGTCGTAAACTCAATATACATTCTATCATATTTTATCTTATATATTTATAATTCATTATTATGTTTTTATTAACAAAAATGAATTAATAATTCAGTTACTCTTTGATTTATTATCATATTCTGGAGCATCCTTTGGAAATAATCAGAAGATTTTCTCAGTCTATTAATGAAGAGAAAGTTAAAGGATCTTTTTCATCAGTATTCTCAGGTAATGAGCTCGAAATGGATTGTAGAATAAGAGTTACATAAGTTACTTCTCGGTCATTAAGCTAATAAACTGTCAAGCTTTGTATTAAAAATGCATCTGAAATCTCTGCTTTATGTGGTTTAAAAAAGGAAAAGAAAATGTAGCATACAAGGCTAGATTAAAGTCAATTGATGGCCTTGGCACAGCCAAACAATGGTACACTTCAATGGAAGCAAAATTCTAAAAATCATGACATGGATACAGTGTCATATCTGAAAGGACTATCAAATCAAACCTTTAAATTTTAGTCACCGTGCCAAAGACTTTTTTTAAAAAAGGCAGATTCAAGTTGAATGTTTGTAGTGTATAAGGATAATCACAAAAAAATGATTAAAGTTGTGTGATAATGATCATGTTAAGAGTATAACAGCTAAGAGAGAAAATTCTAGTGTTTCCCTTCTCTTGGTGTCCTAAGAACATGCTTATTTTGCCTTTAATCCAAGGCTGGGAGTATTCTATGTAAAATATTTTTGCCATGGTCCTATAAAATAAATCAAGTGGCATTACCTACTTACGGTACTAACTGGTAATTACTTACTAATTTTGCAAAAGGGAAACTAATACTCTAATAATAACATTTTAAATGAGCAATAGGTCACTATTGAAACTGAAGCATCCCTATTGTTTTGCCTTTTTTCTCCTGGTTTAATTTTTGGTATTTTTTTCTCTGTGATTTTCTTTATTTATTTATATTTTCTATTTCTTACCCATCTTACCCATGCACAAAAGACAAATTCCTTGTGTGTCCAATCACACTTGGCCAATAAAGAATTCAGTCAGTCAGTCAGTCAGTCAGTCTGTCTGTCTGTCTGTCTATCTATCTATCCTTCAGAGATGGAATATTGTTCTGCCTTTCAGAACAGAAAATGGTAGTTATTTAACTGAAGTTCCATAGCCTAATTTCTAATCTAAGTATGTTATCATGTCATCATTAGTAAACTCCCTATTGCCATTAATTTGTGTGTCGTTCCATAATTTAGAAGGACAGATACTAAAAAACAGGAACACTAAGGGTGACACCAGAAGTGGTAATTAATATTGAAAAACGTTTATTAAGAAATCACCCCTGAACATACAGCATCAGAAGGATAGGACCCCAAACATCTGGATGAACCCAAATGGCAAGGAAAGTTCCCAGAATATGAGTCTTGAAAAAGCTAGGAAAAAGGAGTTAGACATATAGCCCTTTTCCCCCACTTCCCTGCCCTTGGCAATCTTCACCTCAGTTGTAAATCAACTAGCATTTTGAAATTAATGAATATAAATACAAACATTAATTTCCAAATGCTATTTGTCCTAACAGAATTCTGTTATTCTGTTATTCTGTTAGGACAACATTGAAAGGAATACTTATATCTGGCTGTTTACTTAGCATGCTTCCAGCAGTTTAGGAGGCAAAAGAAAGGTGAAACTGATTTGGGTTTTGTCAATTTCAGATAGCAGCACAAGCCTGCCCATGGTGCTAATTAACTAATTATGGCCCCGGCAAGTTAACTGAGCTTGTTAACTTACAATTAGCACCTTTTAGGGAAGCGGTGTGCTGTGAAAAAAAGCAGTTTAGGAAGAGATAGCTTGTTAAGCACTCTCTCCCGTCTGCAAGAGGGGGAAGTCTACAAAGGGTATAAAAGGAAGAAACCCACCTCCTCTCAAAACTACAGTCATGCAGGCAAACATCAAGATACATTTCAACATTTTTTAAATTCAAAGTTGCAATGCAATTGCTTATTTATTTTATTTTATTATATCTTATCACAAAATGCTCGACACGATCAAAACATTTTCATAATATTGTAAATAGAGTGGGGTCTATACTAATTAGAGTGACTAAGATTGGATCTTATTAACTTCCCATTTTAAGGAGGCTGTATTTTTGTTTGTTTGTTCAGTTTATAAACCACCTTGATTATCCAAGCAACAATTTTTCTGTAAAATTAACAGAAAATAGTTGAGTACAGGAAAACAAAAACATAGAAAATGCACTGTGATTCACAAACAGTTGAGGAATAAGCAACCATCTACACATCATGTACATGTAGATGTAGATACTGCTGAGACTAGAGGTGCTCCAAGCTGCAAATCCATCTAGCACTGGTCGTTCCTTTCCAACAAGAGAAACCACATTTTTCTCATTTTTAAAAGATTTTTCTAATATATCAAACTTACGATGGATATGCGCTATGCAAGATTGATGGAAAGCTCTGTGCCCTTAGGCAAAACGTACTTTACAATACATTTCCTGAAATATCGCCAAGTCAACAAAAGTTTGATCCTACCTTATATAACATGTATTGGACCACTTGTTTAATTAACTGTCTTTTAATGTACTTTATGATTGTGTCCACTGTATAAAATGATTTCTCAAATATAAACATTCACAGAAATTTCAGTACAAAATTTAAGGCATTTACATCTCTTCCCATAACTGACCAATATAATATTTGGCAAAACAAAACTGAAGTTTATGAAAAGTTTAAGGGACAGTCAAAATACACAAATAGTCAGAAAATTAAATGAATAGGAATGATACTTAAAAGTATCAGAATTTGAATTCTATGTAAATATATAGCATACTGAGAAGCTATTGAAGGGTGTGTTTATCTATATACATACATGTTGGTATACCATCAGTGTATTTTTTTAATGAAAATTGTACTCTAATATTATTTATTTTATGGTGCAATATTTTAAAACCCTAAAAGTTATTTTCTCATGTACTACTTTCTAAACAATAGATTTTTCATTTCTCACATTGGCAAGTGAGAAATTGAAAAAAGGTGGTGTGGTGGCTAAATTAATGTTTTGGTTCTTGCAATTTGAGTTTCAGTCCCAGTAAATTCAAAATCTACAGTTTAACAAAAACTAGAAGATTAGTATTAAGCGCTGTCCCCTGAAGCAATATTTGACAATATGATTGCAATAAACTGTCTCCTGAGGAAAAACTGATAGCAGCTGATTTGTTTCACATTGGCTTACTGTATTTCAACTTTATTGTTCACTTATACAGGGCGGGTCTTCATTGGTGGATGTTAATTTAATTTTCTCATAATAGCCCATGTTTCAGGAAGAGATATTATGGGGCCCCATTTAAATGAGTAGGCAAAATTATTCAGAGTTAGACCTAATTAAATCCTATTGAATTCATTATGAGATATAAGCATCCAGCAAGGAAAAAAGTCATCCGTGTTCTTATATATCCTCTATATTAATTTTTAAATAATCAATTTCACAATGTAACTTCCATAAAATTCTCATTTTTTGACCAACTTTAGGAGATAACTAAATCCTGTGTTTATCTGCAAAACCTATATCCACCCATTCATTCTTCAGAGTCTTTGACCAATTAAGGAAAATCATCTGAGCAGAAACTGAAAACAGGAATAACCTTACTCGCTTCTACAAAAGAAAAATGAACCCTATGCTATTTTTTATGAGCATTTTATGAGTATATAAGCTGTACATGGATGAATTTGTTCTAAATGGATGAATTACTTTTATTTATCTAATAATTCCATTTGTAATTGTTTAATTCCCAATTTACAAATGTTAACTCTGGTACTCATCTGATTAGTGGCTATAGGAAAACAGTTGTATTAGTGGCTTATTATGTTATACCAGATGTCTGATTTTGTTGTTATGATTTACCTTTGGATTCAAAATTGCTTTTAACTCTGCTAAAATGACAGTACACTGTTTATCTTCAAAGCAACCTAGTGAAATAAACCTTGAAAGATACAAAAAACTAATCTCTTTAGGAGCTGAAGCAGCTAACACAATTTGAAACAGCAACTCAAATTAAATGTAATGCTTAAATGATTTCCCAATTGCTTTCCTGTATAAACAGCATAAATATACAGATTATATTAGCCTTTAATATAATTAGCTGAATATATAAAGTGTCTCGTTAAAATCTATTCCTTATCCCTGCCTTTTCTCTTTATTTTTTAAGGAAACCAAGATCATAAAATAATTTAAATCCTATTTTCATGATTTTCTGAAGATCAAAGAATTGTTATTGTTTTTTTTTTTAATGCATTCATACACCATCATTGGAAAAGAATGCCTGGCAAAACCTTCTTTCTTATTAAGAACAATAAAACACTTGAAAATATCCAGAAGTGTTACAATGATAGAACGAATTTCAGATTCAATTGAACATCTTCTTATCCACCTTTACAGTTTCTAAAACCAATGAAGCATATTTCATCCTACTACTGAATATTGTCCCAGCCTAAAAATAGACAGAATCTGGATCTACTGCAATGTTGCCAATGCTTAACTTTCAGCCTTAAAGTAAACTTGAAATGTTTGCAGGTTGGTGGATATTTAAACAATATTGGGGTGAAAAAAATAACAGAATAATGGAATAACAGAATTGGAAAGGACCTTGGAGGTCTTCTAGTCCAACTCCTATTCAAGCAGGAAGTGCTATACAATTTCAGACAAATGGTTCTCCAATCTCATATTTAAAACCTCCAGTGTTATATCCCTGTTAGGGACGAACAGACTGAGGCAAGACAGGTTGAGGTAAAAGCTAACAGGTTTATTTCACTAACATTGTTCTAACAGGTTTGCTAGCATTGCGACCAGCAAGGCTCCTCAGCTAACAGGAGTAGCAGCTGTCAGCCTTTGACAATTCTTATATACTTGTGCCTGAATTGAAACAGCCAATCAGAGCATGGCTGCATCTGTAGACTGGAGGGGAGCTTGGACGCAGCATCCAGCACTGGAGCACCACAACTTCTGGAGGTAAGTCATTCCACTGATTAGTTGTTTTAATACATTTAGATCACAAATTCCTCTGTTCATATTTTAGCTACTAGTTTCATGCCAACTTCTAATTTAATTTATCTTTGTTTCAAAATGTGGTATAAGTCAGAATTCATGTTTTGCAATACATGAACATAGAGAAAAGTAACTGTATAATTTGTACTTTTTGCATTGGGCTATTGACATATTTTAGGTTATAGGCCTGGTCTAAATCTTCTCCCCTTTTTAAATGTAATTTTAATTAGTTTTAAATTATGGGGTATTTTAAATTCAGCCAAATTATTTAATTCGTTTTTATCTATTTTAAATTTTTGTCCTTATGTGTTTTATCCTGTGGCTGTTCACCGCCCTGAGTCCTTTAGGAGTAGGATGGTATAGAAATTTAAATAAATAAATAAATAAAAATATGAAGATGGAACATCTTTGGTTCCATAACTTATTTATTTACATGGAAAACATAGTGATTCTACAGGATCTTTTATAGAAATAAACCTGATGAAGAGCCTTTAAACCTTTATTGTTTATTGCTAATAAAAAAAAAAGTTTGTACTCCAACAGCAGATACACGGAGTTACCGCCTATGTATTTAATATTGTTATTTGTGGTTATTTTATTGCTCCTAATTTAATAAATGTCAATGGTAAAATAGAGCAAATTTTATAATTACCTCCTTTCAGAATGTTTTACTTGTTTGTTTTGTTTTATTCTTGTCAAGACTGAAATAGAGGTTGGATTGGGAGCTCTAATATTAGTGTCATACTCAACATTGACAATTTTTGAGCTGTTGATTGAAATGTTAGGGATATAATAATAATAACCTTTATTGTCACTGGACAACATATGTACAATGAGATTGGTAAATTTGCATATTTAATTATAGAGGAAATATGCCCAGTTATAATTGCTAACAAAATATTTTAATGCAATATAATAGTTGTTCAAAAATTGGGTTATTGTACAATTATCTCATTATTAATGCTGATCATGAAACATAATAAATGATTCAATATTTGAATTATGGAGTTTCAAAAGCTGTAAATTATGCCTATATTCTAATGAAATTATCAGCATCTTTGTCATCTCTGGGCAAATATGGGTTCACAGATACTTTCTCCACAGAAAGTGGATCAGTAGTTGAGAAAACAATTTTTAGAATTTTCCTGTCACTTCTTATCAATATTGGCAGTAGAGAACTTCCTAATTTATCAACACATTCTTTACTATTTATACTATCAAAAGCTCAAGAACAGAAGGTCTTTTGGAAAATAATGGAAAAGCATCACTTTTACTACCACTTATCTCATCTGCTCACAGAATAAATTGAATTAACCTAAATTAATCTAAAAATCTCTTGTACATTTTCAGTATCCGAGAAGATAATCCTATTATGCTTGGGAATCAGCCTCATATGCTTCCATTTATTATACTACAGTAGAGAAAACCAATGCTGTTTTTAAACACTGTAGAGAAACAAAAGCTATTATGCACACAGCTAGTAGATAATGAAGAAAGAGAAATATTTATCAAAACATTTATATCCTTTTTTCCATCAAATAATGCAGGAGGCAAGTTAGGAAATTATCATGAAACATGTACAGAATAAGACCAGCTATAAAATAAGGAAAAAAGAAAAAAAAACCACTATCTTACCCTCTTCTTTTAGATACAATTTTTTTAAGCTTATGTTCTAATCCATATGAATGTAGAAATTCTGAATTTTTTCCTGAAAAATTTCAACAATCTCAGCAACAACAATCTAATTTTGACTAAAAAATTCTTGGTCACAAACAAAAAACCATTTTCTTACCATACTCTTAATTCATGTCCCCACCAGTTCTTCTGTACTTGCCAGCATGCACTGATGTTGAAGCTAAAAGTGATTTTTTTGTGTGTGGGTGTATTTGGGTAAAAAAACCTTACATCATAGTTGATATGGAACATGAGACCAGATCACATGAAATGTTCTATTTATTTACTATTTATTAAACATTAATTGTTCAAATGAGCAGAGTTTAAATTAATTAAAAAACAGAATATTATGGGGTGCAAGTGGGATCTATACTTGCTGCCCCGGTGCCGAAATCTTCTTTCTGAAGCTCAAACATAGGATAATAGAATTTTAGCAGTAAGGCAGAGTTCATCCCCTATTTCTCAACTTTTTATCTTTTTAGTATCTTTTTATGTTCATTAAATTAAAAGTTTATCAAAAAAAGAAATAAGAAAAGTTTATTTAAAATATGTACTTGCCTACTCAATTCTGTCTACTGCCTCCCCTCTTCCCCCTTATTTTTCAATCATGAAAAAGGCTGTGTTTGCTTTTGGTGCTATTGTGAATTATTCAGGCTTATAGTCTTTGCTAGTGACTTCCATCACTTGATAGAGGCTATTGCACAAGGCATAATTGATTTTTTTCCTCCACGCAACAAAAAAAATGGAATCTAAACATATTGCAGTGTATTATATAGATGCTTTTCAGAAATGTCTTACTAGGGCATATCTTATGGTCTTGTTTTTCCTTTGTCAAACAGCAGGATTTATTACTCTGATCATATGAGAAAAGTCAAGTAAAGGGTTTTTTTCTCTCTCTTGTATTTTAGAAGATACATGTTTGAATCATATTTCTGTGCAAAGTTCTGTGGGCAGGAAAAGCAACCGTATTTAGTGTAAAAACACAATACATTTAATTTTTACTTTTTAGGTCACTGCAACAATTGTGTCATGCAGCACTTTTCAGACTTAAGTGGAGAAGAGAACTTTTGAAGAGAACTTAACTTTTGAAGAGAAAAGTGTTTATCTCAGGCTACAATTCAGAATGAATTCTTTTAAGAGCGTAGGAAGATTGGGCAGCTGTTGCTGGCTGCAGATGCCCCCCCAAATATCCCGGGCCTAAGCCATTGTTCTTACCTATATTATACTTTTGCTATGTATATGCAAATGGTTGATAATTGAATATATATATAATCAAGGCAATCAAACCTTGATTGCAGAAAATATGACTTCAGCAATAGAGTAGTAAATGTCAACAGGAACACTCTACCTGATCCTGTTCTTAGTTTTTCTAACCCCCATAACTTTTACCTTAAACTGTCTACCATGGACCTTACATATTTCTTAAGAGGTCCCTAAGGAGGTGTGCATAAGCGCACCAGTATGCCTACCGTTCCTGTCCTACTGTCCCCATTTATATGTAATCATTTTATGTGTTTATGGCTATGTTTTGCCTATTTATATCCATTTATTTGTGCCATTTTTTTCATGTGCCCATGTCTATGTATATACTGATACTTGTTTCCTTGTACTTGTTGACAAATAAATAAATACATAAATAAATATAATTAATTAATTAATTAATTAACCAGTCAGTCCTAGAGAAGATCAACTCTGACTGCTCTTTAGAAGGCCAGATCCTGAAGATGAAACTCAAATACTTTGGCCACCTAATGAGAAGGAAGGACTCACTGGAGAAGAGCCTAATGCTGTGAAAGATTGAGGGCAAAAGAAGAAGGGGACAACAGAGAATGAGGTCACTGAAGCAGTAAGCTTGAGCTTAAATGGACTCCAGAGGATCATAGAGGACAGGAAGGCCTGGAGAAACATTGTCCATGGGGTTGCAATGGGTTGGACATGACTTCGCAACTAACAACAACATATATATACTTATTTAATATGGTTTTCCTTTTTTTCTCACAAAAGGTGTGAAATTTATGACAGTGAAAAACAGGATTGCAGTTCATCAAGAAGATCCAACCTTAAACTCTTAACTATTTTGTTATCTATTTTTTTTCAAGTTTTTTATTTTTTAAAAAATATATTAATGCATATTCAGAGCGGCACCTGAATGTCATACATTTTTGTACAAATGGAACAATATTGATCACATTTATCACATTTAATCACATCATTATCTATTTTGATGGATTTTAATTGATACTTTATTATCTAAAACTGGGAAAAATTTGGTAATAAAAAGTATTCAGGCCCCAAAGGATTTCTGACTACATTCAGAAAAAGGGTTAGTAAATATCTGATGTATATTTTGGATGATGTATATCTTGTAAAATTGTTGAAATCATCTATACACAATTCTCATTTGTATTTGAACTCTTTTTTACAATAAAATTCTATCCTCAGAAGACTATTGAGGAGTGACTTAAGACCTTTGCTTTTGATCTGATAGAAAAATAAGAGATTACAAAAAGAAAATAATTGTGTGACTAATTCGTATTAGAGACATAGAGGGGAATAATAGACATTTAGGACACATTAGGGATACCATTAAAGGCTAAATCTTTATTATAACTGTAAACAACTTCAATGAATGATGAATAGCCCCTTCCCTCCTATATCATGAAATCCTAGGGAACAACTGTTCATCTAAGAAAGTAGAAAATTGCCGGATCAATAGCAGCAGAATAGATCTACTGCTGATTTCTTATTTTACAAATTAATCCCTAAATTAGCTTAACTTTTAGCTAAATTAGCTCCCCTACCTGTTTTAAGCAACTGCCCCCTCCCACAGAGGGGGAGAATGTTCTCAGAAGGTCAGATTAGGTAATCATACCTCCTTGTTTATCCACAGTGACAGTATCTGTGCAGTGTTTGATATGGCACAGAAAAGCTGCAGTGTGCTCCTCTAAGTCAGGATTGTAAAAGATGTCCCACTTTGTATTCTCAAAAACAATCCTGAAGTTGTTGGGAAGCATCTTCTGGCCAAGATTTCACCCTCTTTATTATATTGGTGAACTAGGCTGAAAACCGCTGTTTGCATTAGTGACAACAAATCCTGTTCTTTGATCAGGACCTATTCATCATTCATAAATTAGTGAGTGGAAACTCCTTGTTTCCACTCACATTTTGCTGAAGAACCCCTCACATTTTGCTGAAGAAATAAAAACAATTAAAGTCATGGGTTTGACCATTAGAAAGAATAGACTATGGAAAGTAGGAAATATGGTTGCAGTCTTAGAGAGGGTAAAATATAATGTATTTATAACAACTATGAAGAAAATTGAAAGCCACATCTCTTTTTCTCTTTTTTCCTCTTTCCCCTTTTTATTTATTCTTTTTCTTATCTATTCACAATTTTTCTAAAATTTTGTATTGTTTTTATTTTGTTAAAATTTCTTTAATAAAAAATATTAAGAAAAACGGGGACTAACTCATAAACAAATATTAGGCTTAGATGCTTTATTTTGGAAAATTGTTATTGTTATAGATATAAAGGGACCTTTGTTCCAATAGAGAGTCTTGTTAGGAATACTGAGTACTATTGTCCAAAATTTGTTCCCCAAAATTGTGGCATCATGCTACTTTTTTCCTGAAAGACCTACTATAGAAAAGTTGCAGAGAAATAATGACATTAGTGGAAAATTCCATTATACAAAGGAATGATCCATCAGCAAAAGATACCGCCATCTCTTTGAATATTTGAATATACAAAAAAAAATCAATTTTGGGGGAGGGGGGTCAAAATCTTGGAATAAAAGAAAATCAGAAATTACAACAGAACCATTCCTGGTACTTATGCAGCTGTTCAATGAAGAAAAGGCTTCTGAGCATTACATTGAGTTATTCAATTTGCTGTCCATTCATTCTGCAGAAATCTATACAAGATGGACCAGTGCAACTAATTTACTTCAATATATTCTGATATTAGATTTTCCTCTATTAATTATGACTGCAATCCATACCTACAATTGGGAATGAGTGTACTAAATTCAATGGTAATTAAATATGAGTATATATGCACATTTTAGGCTGTAAAAATTCAGGTCTGTTTACCTGAAGCTTCAATTTTATCTGTTTACCTTAAGCTTCAATTTTATATAAACCTATTGGAGATGAAACCTCATTTTATCCAAAGCTTAATTCTCAATAAATCTGAATGAAATTGCATATAGATTCCATAATGCTAAACTTCTTATAAAGGTCTACATTTATCAAATGTCTTAAATGTATAAATATTATTAAGTTTCATTAGCAACAAAAATCTATAAGTTCCTTTACTTAAACCTAAAAATTAATCTAGGTTCCTAGCAAAATAATCAGTAGTATATAGATGTAATGTAGATAGAGATGATGGATGGATGGATGGATAAATAGGAGAGAGAGAGAGAGAGAGAGAGGGAGAGGGGGAGAGAGAGAGATCCAAACCTGATTCATTAAGCTGTTCATTTTTTTTTTTTTAATAGAAGTAATTCACAAGAATGTATGACTGTGTGTTATATATAACAACAGCCTTTCTGGGTTAAGTCAAAATTGTATGCTTAATTGTTTAATTCTCATTACAGTAATAAAAAATAAATAAATCAGAAAATATTGAGATGAAACAAAACATGATTTAATTGAACTGATAGTGAAACTAGAGTGAGAGGAGAAATTATAAGGTGCAGGGAAGTGGAGAAGGAAGGAGAGATGAAGATAGAAGAGGAGGGGGTGAAGGACAGTCAACACAGATAATAAAACAAAATTGCAGTCAAACTTTGGTCCTTGAGAATAACTGAATTGTGCTGAGTTGCAAAACCCACTGGCTATATTTCATTTGCTTTTTAAAATTCTTCACATGGAACTCATTTTGTTGACTTGCCCTTTAAGGAAAAGACAGTGCAGAATAACTGATTGGATTGCAGCAATCTGTTTGGGGTAGATCTTTGACTACATTTTTTCCCCTAGTCTCTTTCTTAACAACAAAAAATCAAAACAGAATTTTCACAGACAAATCATTTTTCCCATATTTCTCCTCTTATCTTTCATAGCTTGGATTGAAAATATTAACTCATCTTCTCTTGGATATAAAAAAAAAAAAAAAAAACATAGACTAGGAGGTGTCAGGGCAGCAGTTATCTCTTGGTCGTCAGAAATTGAGAGAAAACAGCAAGTAAAAGTTTATAGTATTATCTGAAATAACTTCTAGACTTTTCACAGTTTCCGTTCTTTCATTTATTTTTCTAAAGGTGCCACAGAATTTCCTTCTAATAATAAGTGGCTTCAGATTAGGTTTTGTTTTTATTTGGGTTTGCTTTAAAGCTTCGCTGTCATTGAAAATCCAGACATTATGAAATGCAGGGAAATGAGCATGACAAAAAAATATTATTTGTCTTGCTCGTCTGCACTTTTTTTTTAAAGCTCCCTAATTTATCACAAAGTTAAAAAATGTAGACAGACTATGTCTGGAAAAATTAGTGATTATGAAAATAATAATAATAAAAAAATAGAAGTAATTCTTTCCTTCCTCTCAAACACAGATGCTATTCCAACCTCTAGTTTTATGAAACGATTTATCCTTGAGAATTTTATAAATGTCTGCATGCTTTTGTCACTGAACATTATGAGATGTGCATGTAAGGGCTACTCAAAGTGTCTGCAGGAGACCGTGTGTGAAAAAACCAAGATGGCAGGCATGACTGTGTGACTTTTACTTATAACCTAATTCCATAGACTCCATGTGGCTAACAAATAACCAGAAACAATATGTAAAAACCTAGGCACATAATTATCTAAAGCCTACAGGCAATCTATGCACCAATTATCTATCTCATAGGCAAAGAGCTGTCATAGTGATTGACAAAAAGGGACTCAGAACGTATTCAATGCTTTGCAATATTGGCATATTTTCTAGGGGTATTGATATATCATGTCAACATCCCTGTCCAAATGAGGATGTTTTTGGTCAATTCTTAGTACTTTTACCTATTGCCCTGCAAAATGGGTTGTTGTTTTTTTCATTCTATGCATTTTTATACAATTGCAAACCACATTCTTCAGAAATCATTTTGGGTAGATTGTGGTATGATTAGGAGATAGATTGGAAATAGTAAAATCTCCTGTACTGCAAGAAATGCACAGAGATGAAGTGTGCCTGCTGATATGGGAGAAGCATCATTTTTAAACCCCTGCTGTTTCTTATACATCTGTTGCTGGGTACTTTTATATAAACAATAAGTCTGATACAAAAAAAGTAAACACAAAGCTAGTTTTGAGACACTTAAGGCTCCAGGTTCATATTTGTACGTGAAAGATATTTTAATAGAAGATGTTGGCCAACGATAATGCTGAAATTTCATTATGAAAACCCCAAAAGAAATCATTACATTATGTGAAGAACCATATCCCACTTAGGCAATGCCAGGTGAAAAAAGTGAGAAGGCAGTTTTATTCAAGGAATTTTCTCATATGAAGTCATGGCAACATTGGAAATTATATCCCAAAACAGCAGTGCCTGTGAGGGAAGGCAGCAGGGATCAGAGTGATGAAATATTACCAACAGTGAGAACAATTAACCAATGGAAAGGCTTGCCTTCAGAAACTGTGCACTCTCCATCACTGGAGGCTTTTAAGAAGAGACAGGACAGCCACTTGTCTGAAATGGTATAGGATTCCCTACCTGAACAAAACAGTTGGACTTGAAGACCTCCAAGGTCCCTTCCAACTCTATTATTCAGTATTTTGTGTTCTATAAGAAACATCATGAGACAGAGCTTGTACCTATTTTTTATGTGTTGTGATGCCAGATCCAGGAGGGATAAAGCTGGAAGTTGACTGCTGCTGCTGCTGAAGGCAACAAAACAACAAAACAGATAAAGCTGATGCAAAACTAAAATGTCGCCACCAACATTGACAAGTTCTTAAAGAACAAATACATTTTATTCACCAAAGTAAATGAATTTTTGTGAGCTATAAGAAATTTAATTAACTCTATTATTATTATTATTATTATTATTATTATTATTATTATTATCATTATCATTATTAGCATTAGCATTAGCATTAGCATTAGCATTAGCATTAGCATTAGCATTATGTTTATTATGTTTATGTTTATGTTTATGTTTATTATGTTTATTATGTTTATTTAGTTATGTTTTGTGCTTCAAGGAGGGACTTTAGGTGATGTTTATATCAACAAAACAAAATTATTGGGAAAATATAACTTCCCTTACTTTTCTATGCATTGTTAGTTGATTCTCTACCCAGTGATATCCTGCTTACTGAATATTGGATGAATATATAATGGAAATGAGATTGGAATTTTACTTTTGCTAATTGGTAATTTTATTGTAACACTGATAAAAGTAAGTGGGAAACATCCAATTTAGATGCTGAGAAAGTAGAATGTAGTGCTGGCAACAAAACTCTATCTGAGTATATTATACTAGATGCTATTTAAAAGAGAGAGAGAGAGTGAGAGAGAAAGGAAGTGTTTTACCATCCTGGAAAGAACGAAAATCACAGGCTTTATAGATAATTCTGTTTTCAAATATGCCATCATATTCAGTCTATGGCAGTTAATAAATGACTTTAAGAGAATGTTATACAATTTGTTTGTTTGTTTTCACTACTGGGAAATTTGAGACACTCCCATGAACAAGCAAATGATTTATTCTTATCCAAAAGTTTTGCTGAATCTTTAAGAAATTAAATCTATTTCATATAAAACTATATTGTGGCTGATCTGATCCAACTTGTTTCATATATATGACTCTTCTCTTTTAATGTTATTGGCTACAAGCTAACAATATTAAGTGATAATTATGCAAAACAGAGTGCCAAGCTAGCTTTCTAGAAAATAGCTACATAAGAGAAGGATAAAGCTATTTGCATAACTAAACGGCAGATAAATGGTTATTTCTTGCTCTTAGACTGTATCTGATGAGCACTGTAATTAGTTCAGGATCATAAATTCTCCAGAGTATTATTTACCTATTCTGTTTTTATTATAGTTGAAAAGGAAAGATGAGAGTTAATCGCAATTTAAAAAAAAAAAAAAAAAACTTTCCTAGATTGAGATGTTCATCCTCCATTGAGATGAATTATTTCTATCTATCTTTAAAAATACAATTTGTAATATTCTTGGGACATACACAGAGACATGCACCTAAAACAGCAAATTAACCAGAGTTTTATAATCAAGTTTAGTGATGGAGATACCTAACCATTTTTATGAGTTGACAGTCCACTGATAAAGATACTGAAGATGATTATGTAAATCAAATCCTGCAAACTTCTTTGATGTCAAATAAACACACCCAAACAAACAATCTTCATTACTTCATAGGAAGAAAATGCTCCCCGTAATGTACTTGGGGATAAATTGGCTTTAGATGGGAAAACATTTGCTGCCAGAATTCTTGTAACAATATCCTTTTCTTTTCAATAACTATGATAAAGGAAGTCTCTGACAATCATGCATTGAAAATAATTACTTTTGGTTTTAGGCAGATACCAAGTCCCATAGCATATGTAATCATTCTGTGAATCTAAATGGGTTTTCTTTTGGAAGTGATATAATATAGGGTCCATAAGGAATCAAAGAGTACATGGATGGAAGTGACTGAAATTAACTTAGCATTTGTAGTAGGATATATGTTATTGGCAAATTGATTTTGCCAACAGAAAGAATGAAGATAGACAGAAATAAAGATGGTATTAAAACTATACTTTCAGGAAGAACTATGAAGGCTGAGGCATGAAAGTATCAAAGTTACTTTTATTACAAAATCTACTTCTATTTTAGCTTGGAAAATAAAATTTGTTACTTTTGTTATAAAATCTATTTCTATTTTAGCATGGTGCAACCTCCATTATTGGAGAGAGGAAGATTCAGGTGAAGGAGAACCAAGAATTGGAAGAAGTGACAGCCCTAAAATGTCAGCACAACACAGTGGTGGGTTGCCCCCAGTTTGCACCAGTTCTATAGAACTCGTAGTAAAACCGGTGGGAGGCTCCACCCAGCAACCCAGACATCATCAAAATGCTTCTGCGCATGCGCAGAAGAGCGCACAGCCCCACTGCGAATTGGTAGTAAAGGTAAGTAGAACCCACCCCTTGCACAACAGAATGGCATCAATGGGAGTCACACTAGTCAGAATCATGAAACTGAGTGCTCCTATACAAACAAAATAAGATAAAAGTGCAGAGTTCCTTTGCTAGCCACTTCTATTAACTCTAGGGAATTTCTGTACTTCTGTTTAAGCTGCTGTTGTCCTTATGTTCATGTCAGTTTGATTCTAAGCCAGTTTAAGAAATTCTTTTCTGCACTGAGACACTTTGTAACATATTCAATCTAGATTGACATGAAAATGTTTCATCACCAGGTTCTATAAAGCATAATATGAATATGTGCAGATCTATTGGCCTGTCCATCTATCTATTTTAAACACTCAACAGAAGCAGGAATTCAATGACAATAAAAGGTTTTTAATCTGCACACTTTTGTGACTATCACACCTTCAGACATTAGACTATCCACATCCTAGATACTTCTTATTGTTTGTGGGTGGTGGGGGGCAGGGTGGGAATAATTCTTGTAGAAAACTCTGTAACATACTGTGGTCTTCAAACATTATGATAATCAGATTGATTTAAATTTATTTCAATGGAGTCTAGTTCCAATATCTAAGGGTTTGTCACAAAGAAGACAATCTATTCTCTAAAGCACTCGAAGGTTAGAAAAGAAGCAATGGATGGAAACTAATTGAAGAGAGAACCAACCCAGAACTAAGGAGAAATGTCCTGATGATTAGAACAATTAATCAGGGGAATGACTTGCCTCCATAAATTATGGGTGCTCCAGCATTGGAGGTTTGAATAACCATTTGTCTGAAATGTATAGGGTTTCCTGCTTGAGCAAGGGGTGGGATTACAAGACCTCCATTGTCTCTTCCAACTCTACTATTCTGCTATTCTGTCTTTGCTGAAGCCAAGATATGCTATGTCCCCAATTCTTATAGTTATCTAAACTAGTCATTATATTAATAAAGTAGAAAAGGGTAGTTTGCCATTATTCATTCTTAATCCATGTGACTCTTCTCATATTATTTTTTTAAAGTATGTATAAACTACTTATAAAATTTTGTAGCTGATTCAACTACTCCACAATGTATAGAACTGAGGCTAGCACACAACAGGAAAGGTGCTTTACAACAGTGATATAACAACTGAGATTGCCATTTCTAATAGGTCAAATAGGTCAAATAGGATCGTGTGCTAGCCTCAGTCCTATTCAATCCCTTTTTTCACTTGAATGTTGTCACATGTTACCTAGAGTCTGAAGAAGGGACTTTACATCAGGTACTGTTTGGATGCTCTCTCTTTGACAATTGCCACTTGAATGCATGGATAAAATGCCTCCTAATAATTATTCAATAAACCCTCTTGGATGATGATTGCATGCTTCTGGCACAGTAATCTACAGTTTATTTATTTATTAAAGTTTTATGCTTCCCATAAAAGCAATTCTTAGCTGCTTACAGTTGAGGCTGAATAACTTCTCAGAAGCTGCTATGCTCTTGGCCTTTCTATTAGCTTAAACAAAACTGAATACTTTACCAGCCCATGTTAGATATCAAGCCCATAGAAATTAAAAAAAAAATCTCTGTTGATGACACCCAGCTGACAAATGTAAACAGTTGCAAATACATGGTAGGCACCATCTGGAGTGATGGTCTTTGGATAAAGAAATTGACTCCAAGATCAGCAAGGCCAGCCAGGGACTAGGGGACTCCATACTAAGAGTGTTCAGTCAACACAAAATCTGTACCTCCACAAAATCAAAAGTCTACCAAACTGTGGTTATTCCTTCCCTTCTATATCCTAGACTCTGTACCAAACAATTGCAAAGATTTCACATATATAGTCTCTGCTCCACTCTTGTCATTTGTCTCCAATCTGGAGATCTTGGATCATATACATTGAGTCCCTCATTATCAGAGCCCAGATGAGATGGATGGAACATGTCATCAGAATTATGAACACCTTATACCTCACCAGTTGCTCTGTGGTGTCCTGGAGTATGATAAGAGACCTCAAGATCAATACCCAATCTCTACAAAGACTGTCGAAGAAACCATTGTGATATCCAGCCAAGGGAACTAGAAGTTGCAGTTGCGAACAGCTGGAGAGCCCTTTTAGGACAAGCATCACCCAAAACTTATTGAATGTTTAATCCAGTAGCAAAAAAAATGAGAGGCTTTTGGAATAATTATGGTCACTGTGCATATCTCCTTTTAAATCACACAATTTCACTGTATAACTTTAGAATCAATCTGGGGAAAAAGACATTTGATGTTCTGAATGTTTTTTTCAAGTAGCATCTCAGAGAAGTATGAGAAAGCAGGGATTGCTCATGTCTGTCTGTTTTTTTAGTGATACAGTGCAAAAAGATACAACTGATGATTTCATATTTTGGAGAAAAAAACATATTTAGAGAAAACCAAATCCTGGTCATAGCACTATCTGAATCATGTTGAAATGTTCAGCATCAACTGGGAAAGCCTTTCTTGATTTACTCAACATAGTTCCTGTGCATTATTTATTTTTTTCCCTGTGCCATCAATCATCAGAACTGTAATCAAATTTTTCAGAAGGCCATAGGCAGCATTTTGAATCATTTATTATGTGCCAGCTTACCTCTCTTACTTACCAAGTGTCAACAATACTGCTAAATATATTCTTCACTTACTATTCTTTTTGTGCCATTTATTTTAAAATCTGTTATTGCTGCATCTTTCTCTCTAGATATAGTCTTAATATTCTTGTCACTAGAGCAATTTAAAGTTTTTATACACACTAAGGAATTTTAAAATGTTCCTGATTGATATTAATATTTAAAATGTATGTGTAGTTGCATATAGTTGTAGCTGTAGGCCCTATCTGAGGAAGAAGGGTGGTTAAGAAGTATGAAATATAAATAAATAAATAAGTATGTATGTATGTATGTGAAGATATAATTAGACATCTACCTATAGCCTATTAAAACTCTTGATTCTTGTAATTCTTTACTGGGTGAAACAGTGCACCATGAGAAAAAACATTTTGAATCAAAGTATCTCAAACAGGCTAATTTACAGAACACATACCAAATCTGGACTCACAACATCCATGCAGTTGAAATTTGGCAAATTGTATAAAATATTTTATGAGATAAACATTAGCATGAATCAGTTTACTATATAATACAAAATGTCAGAAAACATTTCTTGCTCTGATATTTGACATCGTTGTACAGTTCAACATGGGTTAAACAGTTTATGACATATTACAAAATGTCATAAAACACTTCCTGTGCTAATGTATGAATGTGCTGGGCCCGTGATGGCGAACCTATGGCATGTGTGCCATAAGTGGCACACGGAGCTGTATCTATGGGCACGCAAGCATTGCCCTAGCTCAGCTCCAGCACGCGTGTGTGAAGTGGCCACCTGATTTTTGGCCCTTCCGAGCCCACCGGAAGTCAGGAAATGGGCTGTTTCCAGCCTCTGGGGCCAGTGGGGAAGGCAGTTTTTGCCTTCCCCAGGCTTCTAGAAAGCCTCTGGAGCCTGGAGAGGGTGAAAAATGGGCCTACGGGGTCCACCATGCCATCACGTGCCAAAAGTGGGAAGAGCGCGGGGGGTCACGTGTGCATGTGTGGGGGGCAGGGCGCATTGAATTATGGGTGTGGGCACACACACGTGCAAATCCTCCGCGTTCCCCCTGCTTTTGGCACGCGACGGCAAAAAGGTTAGCCATCATTGTGCTAGGCAGTTCAGCATGGACTATTTTCATGGCAGATATATCTCTGAAAGTATCCCAGCTTTTCCAGTGAAGGCTGAACATTAATTCTGTCATTGTTGGAAGCATTGTGGAATCCGGTAAGGAAATATTTCTGAAATGATTACCCAACAGGACATGGGTTGTCTTCTATGTCAATAAAAATTCTATTCTTAATCTTTAATAAATATGAGTTTTCTATCAATTATGTGCAGAGTCATACCTGGTGAAGTAAAACAAATATGCGTGTTTGTTCATCCTCTCATCTAATCTCAAATATAATATTATCCTGCTATAATAATTTCATATTGACAGATCTTAATAGTTTTCCATATTAATATATAAAAAGCACAATAATTGGATGAGTAATCAGTCAAGTCAAATAGTTCTGATTTGTGAATGGTGGTTCTTGAATAGGCACAGAAGCCCTGTTGCCAATTTAATGTGAAGAAGTAGAGCCTTTCTGTACCAAAAATGCTAGCAATATGATACACATTGTTCCTATTAAAATATATTCAGTGTATAATTTTTCTTTTCCAGGTGCCTTTATAATTATGAATTTAGAGAAAATGCTTGGTCTTAAAGCCCTTTAAACACTTTGGATTCTAAACAACAGAGGGTGTAATTAATTAATGTGTTATTTCAGAGATCAGCGTTGGCTCTCAAAATAACTCATGTACTTGATTACAAAGGTGCTAAACCATATTCAAAATTTATGGCCCTTTTCCTAATTTTGTACTCTTCCCACAGTCCATTAGGTATAAATAAATGAATTGATAAATGCCATATGAGTGGGTCCAAAGGCTTGGAAAAGGAAATTTTTCTATGGTCAGCCTCTCTAGAAAGTTTATGCAGTGCTTCCTCTCCCACCAGGGATGGGTTCTACTTACCTTTACTACCGGTTCGCAACAGGAGCACACGTGCGCACTTGCTTGACTCACGTACTCTTCTGCGCATGCACAGATTGTACCTTATGATGTCCAGGAGGGTGGGCGGAGCCTTCCTCCTCTTTTACTATTGATTCTCAAGAACAGGACAGAACCGGGAGCAACACACCACTGCCTCCCACCCTTTATTATGCTAGGCATTTTACCATATAATAATATGCAACTTAACATAGAATGTAGAATTACATTTCTGATACAAATATAATTATTAATTAATTAATTAATTTATTTATTTATTATTATTTTTTTAGTCTATCCATCTTTCCTATAAGGCAACTCTGGGCTGCTTATTTAGGCTATTTTAAATGCATACTTGGAATTGAAGAAGTAAATATTGCATAATTGTTGGTAGAAAAGTTTCAGTAAAGTAAGATATTAAAGTAAATATCAAGCAGAGGTGAGGATTGAAGTAGAAATATTTTGATTCCTTTTAGCAAAAGCAAAAGGAGTTTTATTATGATTGTCAATGCCAACAGAGGATAATACAATTAGTACCACACTATTTATTAATTTGCAAGACTAATTTAGAGAAAAACCTAATTAATTTATTACCTAGGAAACATATGTTCCTATGATTTAATATGAAAAATAAAGAAATAAGGAAATCACATTTCCTGCTGTTTATCTGACTTTTTAGGTAGAAGCTTAACTCAAAGGCTAAATTCATTTATTCCTATATGGTACAAGTCGGCCCTTGGACATTGTAGGCAAAAGCTTCATTTAGGGATGATGAAAACTGAAACGCTCAACACATGAGGATTCTAGTTGCGACTGTCACTGCAATGGCATCTATTGCAGTGACAGTCTAATGACTAAAAATGTTTTCAGGAGAAAACATAGCTGACATAGAAGCCAACACAACTAACTAGTTCATCTGAAGACATCATGTGAACAATACTAATTAGAGCAGTTTCAAGTTAGAAAGGATTGACAATACTTTTTGTTAATATCCATCTTGTGGAGTAACTATTAAGGAAAAGGAAAGCAACATAGCTGACAAGTACAGAAGCTTTTTATGTGAACTTCACTTTTGTCTCTATTTATTTCTTAGATATATGGAGTAGCTATGATCTATATAAGAAATAGTTTTTACTTCTTAGTAAATGAAAACTTGACATGAGACTAACAAGCACTCCAAAACAACTACAATGATGAAATAATGCCTAGTATAACTAGTAGCAAGCCGTGATACCTCACACCAATTAATAGATTCTAAGCTTTACATTCTAAATTAATTCCCTGCAAGATCTTCAAGCAGAGATTAGTCAGGGAGACAACTTCCAAGTGTTTTTTTATCCAAAGAGTTCCCTGGGCTCCTAGCTAGACTTTCCAAGTAGTCTACACACCCCAGTGACTTCTGCTTTGGTTGTTATCTAAGCATGATTACTACTAGATTTCGTGACTAAATCAGTATGCTATGTCTCACATCTTTCTTATCAGAGAACTGCACAGGAGTGCACCTGTTTTCCATGAAAACCTACTGTTCAATCTAGCTGCTACTTTAGAAAATGTGAAATATACTGATAGCAAGGCTTAATAAGAGCGCTCATGTGCTGAGCAATCCAGCTTCTGTACAGCAATACCAAATAAGCCAAATAATACTAAAAATTTAAGAATTTAATATAGATACTCTAAATTGGTAGAATTTAGATGGTAGAATATCTATCAGTATATAATATTAACATCAATATTCACTATGTAGCACTGAATGCCTTATTATAATTAATGTTTTCTAGTCTGTTTTCTAGTAATGGTCCTTAAAGAGATATTTGGTTTTAATACATAGTACACTACATTTATGTAAACAGCTAACAATCAACACTTGTACTATGTATCGAAGATTTCAGTTAAGTGTTTGAGATAATCTGATGTTTGTCATACTTATCTGAAGATCTGGGATTCATATTATTTTCAACACAAAAGAAACACCCTGCTGTTAAAAGCTTACAAAACACTTAGAAAACAGCTAAAGAAATATTTCAGTGGCTGACTCATAGTCAAAAGAAAAAGAAAGAACTAATTGTTGATATTATTCATCATTTCTTTATTTCCAGTATTCTCCCTTCTCACTGCCTTGGAATGTGTCCAGAAATTGCAATGGATTTATACCCCCACTTATTCCAGTTGCCAACACTGGGTCTGGCTATAATCACAATAAGCAAAGATATTTCTTATGCATTCATGCCGGTAGTGGTGACGATATGATGTCACCGAACCGGTTCTGCCCCCCTGCCTCCCGCCCCCCCACACGTTATTATTACCTTTTATTTGGCCCCTCCCCCAATCTATTGCTGCCTCCTGAGTCCCAGCTGATTAGCTAGAAGGAAAAAAAACTGTTTAAACTCTAGCCGCGGGGCTTCAAAGGGCCGACCTACAGTTGATCAGTGTTAAAAGGCAGTGTGGTGGTAGACCGGTGCCTCCAAAACAATGAGTAGACTGATACAGCTCTGCAAGCAGTTAAAAGCCTGGTAGACCAGTACCTCTGTTAAATCCTAAAGAATTGTCACATGACCATCAAGCCATGACCACAAAATAAGCCACGCCCACAGAACCAGTAGTAAAAAATTTTAGAACTCATCCCTGGTAATGACATCTTGGTGGGTGGGCAGAGTCTCCCGCCGCTGGTGCTACTGGTTCACGTGAGTTGGATAGATCTAGCCAGATTTCACCATTGGAACATAGGCTATACTGGATTTTTTTAAAATCATAAAGTCCTGGTTTTAAATCTTTCAAAATGGTTAATTGGCAAAGAATATAACTTTTTTGCTCCTATTATGCAAAATTTCTATATGGAACATTACAGATTATCTGGAAACTTGGAAAAAATATTTTTGGGGGTAGATTTGGGATTGGAATTTATATTACTGTAGCTTTCTGTGGCATATAATTCCTTTTAAATATATTTCAGCCACAATATAGAAGTCACACGGTATTGTTGGTGCAATCATAAAGAGATTGCTGCATATTAACATATTTGGCGGCAATGTCCAATTATTCAATCTTCCTATTCCTAGTTTGTGATGAATGTTTCTTAAAGTATATGTCTTATACAATATAAGAAGTTAACATAATTCAATTGTCTTTTGCCAGGTGTACTAACGCAAAATATTTAATAGGCTGTATGAGGGAGAAGATGCTGAAATTAAGATAGTGCTGGCAGACAGAAAGCTGGCAAGGACTGAAGTAAATCCTTTTGTGGAAAAGGGATGTACTCGCACAGAAAGAATGTATGCGGTGTGTAACTGCTTCTGGATTTGCAGCTGATGGCTGTGATGAAGAGTGCATTTACACAGCTATGGGCAATGCCCCAGCTGTGACCCTTCCTGAATTAATCAGACTTAGTAACAGTTATTTATGTCTGGGTTAAATTTTATTTGCGTACTGCATTGCTCTTTATGTGCGGCTGCCTTGAAATGTGTCCAGAAATTGCAATGGATTTATACCCTCACTTATTCCAGTTGCCAACACTGGGTCTGGCTATAATCACAATAAGCAAAGATATTTCTTATGCATTCATGCATATATCAATCCATCCATTTAAAAAAAGGTTTAAAAGAAGGGTTTAGGTAATTGATGAGAAATAAATAAAAGGTGGGTAGAAAGACATCTGCCACTTACTTGTCTACAATTTGGCTAGAACTCCTTTGGCAATATAAGGTGAAATTGAAGGGATACTACCTAGAAGACAGAACATGGCACTTTATTCTGCTGGTTCATTTTTTAAAAGTTCTGAATATTAGGGGATCAATTTATCTCTCTACTGCAGCCTTCTCCAAAAGAACCAAACCCTGAACCAATGTCACTTCAATGTCAAATTGCTCCAGGAAAGCAGGGAATAGTTGAGAAATATTCCAGAGTAGAGAAGACAAGTGGTCAGGCAGGCAAGTTGTTGTCTAAAATAATTAGTGACAGAATTTAAGAAAGTGAATATAGTACCTCATTCTATGTCCCAAATGTGCTTTTTCAAGAGGCAACTGGACTTTCTGTTTTTTCTTTGAATATGTTTCACCTCTTATCCAATAAGTTTTGAATGATGGGGAATGGAAGTATTTATACTCCTTGCAGATGGCTGGACATTTGCATTCTTTTAGTGAGTCATTAAGATCACATGGAGATTTATCTGTGTCATCAGGGTCACCTGAGTGGTGCAAATTGGTGTGGAGCCTTTTTGGAACTGTTTAAAGGACTGTGTTGTAGATTGGAGATAGATTATAGCAATAGCATTTAGCACTTAGACCTATATACCACTTTACAGTGCTTTACAGCCCTCTCTAAGTGGTTTACAGAGTCAGCATATTGCCCCCAACAATTTGGGTCTTCATTTTACCTACCTCGGAAGAATAGAAGGCTGAGTCAACCTTGAGCCTGATGAGATTTGAACTGCCAAATTGCCAGCAGTCAGCAGAAGTAGCCTGCAGTACTACACTCTAACCACTGTGCCACCACAGCTCTTGATGTAATATCCCTCTCCCTCCGTTGAGAAAGGGCTGTTCAATTTTGACATAAAAAGCTTCTTTGACCCCTCCTTCAAACCAGCAGTCTTCTCTGACCAAAATGTCAACTTTGCTGTCTTCAAGTGACTTGTGTCATTTGAATGCAGAGGGTCTCAAAGGTCCGAGCTCCAGACCTAAATCAGTATTAAGACACCACTCACCTGGAAGCTAACTGGCTTTATTTAGCTAGACTCTGGCACACAATGAGTTCTAGCAGCAGCAGAACAGCAAGATGCAAAGATTCAAAGTCGGCACTGGAAGCTTCCGCCTCCTAGTATGTTTTATTTAAGCGAGCCACACCCTTCCGCTGGCTCTGACCTCACCCCATTGTCATCTGTGTGTTGGCCTCCCCAGCAGGATGCTGCCCAACCATTCCTTTACCCAGAACAGCTGATTGTCAGGCCAGAACAGCTGGTCATCACCTGGAGTGCTGAATCCCGGCAGGCTGTTTGCATCGCCACACCTCCCTGCTGCACACCTGATCTCCTGCTCACCCTCCATCAACCAGCTGGTCCCTGGTAGTCATTGGCAAGCTGCCGCTGCAGCCTCTCCTACACCCCCCATCACTGGTGCTCCGTCACTGCAGTTTCCAGGTCTCCGACATCCCCCATCATCAGTGCTCCATCCTGCTCTGGTATGACAAACTCTGGGTTTCAGGGTTTGACAGATAGACTGTTGAATCTAGTCCTGATGTGTTTGTTCTCCTATGCTGTGCCATGCACTTATGAAGTAGTTGTTTTGTTTCCCTAATGTACAGATCTTCATCTGGCTCACTGCATAGTACTGCATATACCATATTGCTCCATATATGTCTGGGTGTTTTATCTTTGGGGTGGACAAGCTTTTGCCTTAGTGTATTCTTGGGTTTGAAATGTGCACGTGTGTTATATTGGCTGAAGATCCTCATGAGCTTTTCCTATATGGGACAACCACAACCTGGATGACTGAGAATCTCCATAGACACATGCCTCATTCCATATTCTTGTGCATGAGCATCAAACAGTAGGTTCCACTTTCAAACACATTCCACTTTTACAAATAATTATTATTGACTTGCTGCTAGAACCTTCTAAAGAATCCCATAGGCTCAGAGTCATTGTGCTTATTTGGAAACCCTGCCTTTCTTCCTACTGGATTGTCTTGTCTGCTGAAGTCAATGGCAATGAACTCAACTGCCTGGAGAAATCCAAAATGCTGAAAACTTACTTGAGAGAATATTTTTTTTAAAAAAAATGAAGCAACTTTAGAAGTTCACAAGGAAAAACCCATGGGCTTCCAAAGTAATCTAAATTCAGCAGTAGCTGTTGAAACTATAAACTGGGAAACAAAGATGAAGAATCTTTTCTGTGGTACTGAATGCATTGAAATGAATATTGAAATTATATTATAATTAGGCACCTATAGAAAGCTGTTAAATAGATTGGGAGAGATGCTACTGCAGTGAAGAGTGATATTTTTCAGCAGTATATTTTCTCTTTTCTGTTCTGTTGACTAGATCTCATTAGCACACCTTGGTGCAGTTAATTACCTCATCAGAATTAATGCAGCTTGTTCTGTATAATATGTTCTATCACATTCACAGTCACTCTTTCTGTGACAGAACAGGAAAGGTCAGAAGGTCTTAGTGTGCCTGATCAAACTGAAAACATAAAATTTTCAGCTTCATCTGCATTTTGTATAAGAGGCACATCAGGGAACTGAAGGAAAAGAACAGGTTTTTACAAAATATATTTTAAATTCTAAGATGATTTTAGTGTATACATTTCTTTTTCTTCTCTTAATTTTATATATAATTTGTGAGAGAAATTTGGAGGAAATTAAAAGTTTCTTCAGATTTATTTTTGTTTCACAGCCCTCATATTTTTAGTATAGCAGTTCTGCATTTGTTCGTAGTGAGCAACTGTAGCTAAAATCTTCTTCTGGATGGGTGGGTAAGATACAGTCTGAAAGTCAAAGCTAATCATGCAGCCACTTGATCTTGCCAATGAAATCAATATTGTCCCTGCACAGGTCAGATGTTCTTAATCCAGTGAGACAACCATATAGTATCTATAGTATCTATTATCTAGATATAAACTGACAGGTCCGTAATTGATATGAAGGTTTGGAATTTGTAATTAATCCACGTCACAGTGGCTTTGGCAAAACTTCACTCAGACCACCCTTGTAAGTGTAAGCAGTGAGTGTTTGAGTCATACATTCCTACTCTGTAAATTCTGGAGAGGCATATCCATTTGGCTTATATTATCTGATAATGTGATGGAAACCTCTTTTTGATATCCACGTTACTTGTGCGGCCCTTAGAAAAACATTATCACATTCTGCCAGATATTTAGCAAAATTAGGTTTAACATGATGCATCTTTTCTCGTCAGCAACTACAGACAAAGTTCTCAATTCTTGAGGCTTGAAGGTACCACGTTCACCTCACTAACCCATTCTCTACTGTTTCTTTAAATGATTCGGGTGCTGTGTAATCTACACTATGAACTCAGTGCATTCCTTTACAATTACATGTTGTCATGGATAATGCTGGTTGTATCCTCTTTATGAGCAATAAAAGTTAAAGGAGGTAATGAGCAGTTGAATAGGTATGTTGATAATCTTGCATGAACCCCAGGTAAATGGATGAGTATAGTATATACCAAGTATAATTGGCAAAATTTTTATCATGGCCCTTCATGGACTTCTTGCCAATCTGCAGCCAGGTTGTACAATACAATGTCCAGTGTTGGGTTCAACTACCCTAGGATCAATGCCATCAATCCATCTGGAAGTCTTGGAGAACAAGTATTTTCCCTAAGCATAATCAAATATCAGCCCCAAAGTCCAGTGAGTCTTGAAATATCCATTTTATTCCAGTTTACTTCAGCTGCATCATTCCAATGATTTAACAAACAAAGCATTAAATTATGTATGCCTCACTGAATAATTCTGGGATACAGTGTCTTATAGGAGTTTTCTGATTCCAAAAAATGTAAAGACATTAAATTATTGATTTGTGCATCTTGAAAAGCCTTTCTTGTGCTCCTTGTTTAAAACTGTGTTATCAATAGGATTAAGCTGCTTTTGTCAATAGCCATATTGAGTAGGATAATGTCCTTGACTATAGCTTCCTTTTCATGACAGCAAAGGCTTTTTCAAACATTGCTGAATTCATTTCACATGAAATACTTTGGTGTTTGGGGACTTTGGTACAGAAGTATATAAAATAACAGCAATACCTGGCAGTTAGCTCATATGATCAGATTCAGTTTATACAAAATACATCTCCAAGGCTTTTTTTCTATGTGGAAGCTCCACAAGACCTAAATATTATCCTTGATCAAAAACAGATTATGTATCTACTTTTAAATGGTTCTGTTTTAAAACATAGACATTATTTTAGTGATAGCACAGATGGCTAGATATTTAGACTTGATTTGGCATTTTTTCCATTTATTGAGTGTTTCCCAAGGATCTGGAAAAGGCATGTATATATTGTTGAATAAGTTGAGCAAATTGTTGAACAATAACAATAAGTTATTGCTTTAGAAGGTAAGCAGTTCCTAATAAAGCTGCCTTTTATTATGGTTAGTGGGCAGTAAGTCAGATGTGGATTTGCCATTTTATCCACATATTGACTTCTTCCCAATCAATTGAGATAGTTATTATTCGATAGTGTTAAATATATTATCGCAGCATGTAAGCTAAGAAAAGTTGCCTTTTGCAATTGACTGATATGATTTTGTTCAATGCCGATAGTGTGCCGGCCAATGATATTTGCAGGTATTCCAATGCACGATTATTACTACTTTGTCAGTCCTTTGTTTATAATCAGCCTGTGTGATCATCCTGGCACAGCTAGCTATGCTTCTGTTAGTTAGGTGACTGTTTCTTCAGTGTGTGTGTGTGTGTGTGTGTGTGTGTGTGTGTGTGAATGTGTGTGTGTGTGCGCGCGTGCGTGCATGCACAAAGGCAGTATTTGCTTTCTATTGCTGTCTTCTACTTTCTGGCTTTGTATGCATTTGTTCTTAAGACTTGATCTTGTGCTTTGTCTCTTCAAGTTTCCATCCCTTAGCCATTGCCAAGTCTTGCTGTTTTCAGTTTTGCCTGCTATCTTTTTTTTTAATGTAGGACAATTTGAACTCTCCAGTACATTAAAAAAATTTTTTTTTCTATTTCCTATTAGTTCTATTCCCTTTATGACCAACTAGAGTGTTTGCTTTTTCTAAGATTTTTTTCCTAAAATCTAAACATTAATTCCTTTTATCTTATCTTTTTAAAGTCTATTTAGTAATATTTCTCATAAGGGACCCATGTCTAAACCATTACATCTTCAGGAAGTACTGGAGAAAATTCCAGACTGAAAGCTTGGAGACTCACCAAGGCAATATATGTGGTATTGATGTAAAGGGGCCACAAGCATAAAACAGTTGACTATTTTCATTGTGATCATATAGCTTCATTCTTTCTGTGTTTTAAAAGCAATATTCTAAATTCAGAGAACCAATAATGACTAATTGTTCTAATTGTCAGGAAATTTCTCCATAGTTCTAGGTGGTTTCTTTCCTTGATTAGTTTCCATCCATTGCTTCTTGTTTTGTCTTCCACAGAATTAGTAGGTGATTTCAGTGTTTGACCAGGGTTTCAATCAAATAGAAAACATCCACCAGGAATCTACTTTTCATTGAAGCCTGATGTACAAGATATACTATTCTAAGAACTCAAATGAATCCTCATTTCCAAATTATTCAAATGCTTATAGCTCTTAACTAAATTATATTAGTTTTGCTATTAGAAATGAAAATTCATAAATGAAAGAATAGTGAACTCAGACTGACAGTTACTTCAGGTAATAAAAATTACCTCAGCCAGGGAAATCTGATCATTTATTTTATCACATGAAGCAGTAATAAAAAGATTGGTACTTCTGGTGGTGTGACAATGAGCTGAATTGCAGATTCTGTCTTATATCTGTTTTATTACTTAATTGAAAGTAAAAGCAAAACAAAACCCTCTGCTGTTTGTTATTTCTTTAAATTACTGCTTTGGGATATCTTTCAACTAATAATTAGAAGTTTGAGGAAGTAAACAAAACAAAAATGTGTTCTTGTTTTCTTTTGAGTAGAATAGATCTTGAACAACAAGAAGGTCATTAGATCCTTATTAGATCAATAAAACATCAATAAAGCTTCACTGTGGGAACTCTTTTCCAATCAGCTACAATATGATTCTTATTATGTATAGATAATATTAAATCAATAAAATACTGTTTTCATACATTTTGGCATGCAAGGACTCCACATGAGCATAGAGTCAACCTGGCAATCCACCGGTGTGGTAAGGGTAGCTTTTCTCTCCTTACAGTGAGAGTCAATGGTAAGGGTATGCTGGAAAGTGGATGATAGAGAATTGGGGGAGCTGAATGTATGGATTATAGGGCAACTCTGAAGGCATACCTTAGGGCAGTGTTTCTCAACCTTGGAAGCTTGAAGATGGGTGGACTTCAACTCCCAGAATCCCCCAGCCAGCAGCGCTGGCTGGGGAAATCTGGGAGTTGAAGTCCACCCATCTTCAAGCTTCCAAGGTTGAGAAACACTGCCTTAGGGCATTTCTTACTTGAGTGAAAGTCAGAAAGGTTACTGTACCAGTCTCTCTGCTGCATAGCAACCTTTCTCCCTGATCTTCTGGCAGCCATTTCAGAATTAGCTGTGGAATTCCCCACACTTATGATCTCACCTGTAGAAGATTCTGCCCACTAAACGGGGATAGGGCAAAAACCTATGTAGTAACTTTATTTATTTATTACATTTATATAGTCACTCACCTCATACCAAACTCTGGGATCAAATTAAAAATAAACAGTTAGAGACCCCTTCCCACCCTATCCAATCTGGTATGATAGGTAGATGTTCTTAGGGAAAGGTGGCCCTACAGATAACTTTGCCCTGTGCCATAAAGAGCTTTAATAATGAGCTCCTTTAAATGACCCTGGAAGGAAACTGGGAGTGCAGCTCATGCAACAAAGGTAATATATAAGTAAACCTAGAGGCACCCATGCATACCACCACATTGTGGACCATTTGCCACAGCATTATTGACCAGCTAAGCGTAGCAATATATAATTGGGTATCATCAGATTAGCTCCACCAGCAGTTTCATGTTAAAAAGAAGAGACAAAAGGCTCGTGCTCTGAGGCATCCCACACTGCAGGGGATGCCTCAGAGGGTTTGACCTCTCCTCTCCTACCAACACTGACCGGAATCAACTGCAGAAAACAAAAGGAGACCCATCGTAACACAGCGCTTTCCATTCCTAACCCCCAAGTGAACTTTTAATGGTATCAAAAGCTGCCAAAAAGGCCAGAATGGTTGCATTACCTGCATCCCAAGATCTTCAAAGGTTATTGACAAGTGCAACCAGTGCTATTTCAGTGTTGTGCTCTGTCTGAACTCAGAATGAAAGGAGCCCTTGTTTACATGAAAAAGACAGTAGCACTTCTTGGCAACAGAACCCATCCCAAGTCACACTTGTTACCACACACTGGTAGTTTTAGCCTTTGATTTGTTTTGTCAGTAAGCTTCAAGTAACTATCAGGGACTGATTTTCTCTTTTACAGTAACTATCTCCTGCAATTTCAGATCTTTAACGCCTATGAAAATGCTTATAAATATAATATACAAATAACTAACTAGTTATTTGTATATTATATTTTTAAGCATTTTCATAGGCGTTAAAACAGATCAAAAGCCATTTTGTTTGACTGTGTTATCTCTTTGGCTAACTTTCTCCTTCACTCTTTAATGAAAAAAATATAGCCAGAATATAAAGCTCTGTTTAAAACAGAGCTGTTTTATACGTATTTTGTTTCTCTTCTGTAACTGTTACCTTTGTTTCTTCATCCTATAGGACACAAACAATTTTTAAAATAAAGTTGCATTTCCCAACCATGAAAATATGAATGATAGCTTGCTAAACTACTATTGAACAATTATAAATAATGATGATGATGATGCCAAGAAGGATTTCTCTTGTTATTCAAATTTAAAAATTAAAACAAGAAAATAATTGAAAAGAGGATGAATGATAGGTAGATCAGCTGGAAGATGGCAGTGATCAGAAGTTCCATTAATTCTTTTAAATTGTTTTTTTTAAAAATAAGATTTGAAGATCTTAGAGTGAACCTTTCACTGTCAGTGCCTAGGAAACAGACTGAAATCTATTTTTAACTAAATATTAATCTCAAAAACATAACTGAAACATGAAATGAACTATTTTCTATTGTACTTTTCAATCTTTTTCATTCAGCTGATGTGTTACTAAAAATAAAATCCTTCATTTAGATTTTTTCCCCTTTTTCATGGTGTTCCTCTCCTCCATCATTCTTCTGTTCCACTCATCTATGCCTCTTTTTACATCCTGTTGTAAGCTCTGACTCACATTCTTTCTTCTCTTAAAGGAAACCCATAACTTAGTGATGGCAGATGTGCTTCTCTGTCAGAGCCACATGCTAGTATTAGTTGCAGGGCTGAGCTGAGGATTTTGTCAGTATCTGTATGATAAAATCGCTCAGATTCGGGAAGGCTTGGCCTCTGACTGGGTAAATCTGGACAGGATGATTGAGGCAGGTCTTGAGAGTGTTATCTGGGAGGAGTTTGATCCTCTGGTTCCCTAGGATGTGGACAGGATTCTGGGACGGCTGAGCATGTTTATTGGACCCATGTCCCTCCTGGCTGGTGCTGGCTTCCCGGGAGGTTACACGAGGCTGGCTCCAGAAGATTATTAACGTTTCTTTGAGTTAGGGTGTTCTGCCGGCCGCCTTGAAAGAAAGGGTGGTGAGGCCCCTCCTCAAGACGCCCTCCCTGTTTTGGCTAACTATTGTCCAGTCTCCAACATTCGTTTTATTGTGAAGGTTGTTGAGAGTGTGGTGGCGCGGCATCTTCCACAGTACCTGGATGAACGTGTCTATCTAGATCCGCTCCAGTCCGGCTTCAGGCCTGGGCACATCACGGAAACGGCATTGGTCGCATTGGTGGATGATCTCTGGAGGGCTCGGGATAGGGATTGTTCCTCTATCCTCGTCCTGTTAGATCTCTCAGCGGCTTTTGATACCATCGACCATGGTATCATGTTGCGTCGGTTGGAGGGGTTGGGGGTAGGGGGCACAGTTTTGCAGTGGTTCTCCTATCTCTCTGACCAGTCACAATCTGTGTTGGCAGGGGGGCAGCGGTCAACACCGAGGTGCCTTGTTTGTGGGGTGCCACAAGGGTCAGTCCTCTCGCCCCTTCTGTTCAACATTTATGTAAAGCCGCTGGGTGAGATTATCCATGGCTTTGGGGTGGAGTTCCATCAGTACGCTGATGACACTCAGCTGTACATCTCCACCCCAACAATGCCCTTGAAGTGATGTCCAGGTGCCTGGAGGCCGTGCGAGCCTGGATGGGGAGAAACAGGCTCCGACTCAACCCTTCCAAGACCGAGTGGCTGTAGCTTCCAACGTCCCGATATAGCCAGTTGGTGCCATCACTGGTTATTGCGGGCGAGTCATTGGCCCGCACGGAGAGGGCTCGCAACTTGGGCGTCGTCCTGGACGCACGGCTGTCTTTAGAAGAGCATATGACGGCCGTGGCCAGGGGGGCTTTTTATCAGGTTCGCCTGATACACCAGTTGTGTCCCTTTCTGGATCAGGACTCCCTACGCATGGTCACTCAAGCACTCGTCACCTCCCGCCTGGACTATTGCAATGCTCTCTACATGGGGCTCCCCTTGGGGTGCATCCAGAGGCTCCAACTGGTCCAGAATGTGGCTGCGCGGGGGATAATGGGAGCGATGGGGCGCTCCCATGTGACACCTCTCCTGCACGAGCTGCACTGGCTCCCAGAGGTCTTCCAGGTGCGCTTCAAGGTGTTGGTGACCAACTTTAAAGTGCTCCATGGTTTAGGGCCTGGATATTTACGAGACCGCCTTCCGCCACCAATTGCCTCCCACCGGCCAATACGCTCACACAGAGAGGGCTTCCTCAGGGTGCCGTCGGCCAGACAATGTCGGCTGGCGACCCGCAGGGGGAGAGCCTTCTCTGTGGCGGCGCCTGCCCTGTGGAACGACCTACCTCCAGAGATATGCACGATACCGGACCTCTGGACTTTTCGTTGGGCCCTTAAAACCCACTTATTTCATCTAGCCGGGCTGGCTTGACCCCATCCTTTGGTTTTAATTTGAAATTAATTTTAATTGGGTTATTTTAAATTGTGGCTGACGTTATTTAATATTTTTTAAACTGTTTTAATTTTTGTATGTTGTGTTTTTACTTTGGCTGTTCACCGCCCTGAGTCCTGCTGGAGAAGGCAGGTATAAAAATCAAATCAAATCAAATCAATAAATAAAATAAATAGTTTCACCCTGGTGAATAAATGGTGATAAATCTTTATTTAGGAGCAAGAACAGGTATGTTCAAACTTGGCAGAGGATGATAGAAGGCCTAGAAAGATTGCAGGTGTTAAATGCAGTCTTACAACAACCAAGATCAGCTATTGCAGAATCCTTATATAATCTTTAATTAGTTATAGACTTTGTTGTCCATGTCTCAGCCTTGGATTTTGAAGACACTTGAACAATGCTTTATTTGTTTATTTACTTAGTTACTTAGTTACCTACATCCTTAGGGTTATGTACTAGTCCAGCCTAGCAGTTCTGAGTCAATTTCTGGCTTCAGACCTCATAAATAGAACAAACTATATATCCAGGTATAGATGCAGATATAGTACCCAACAGTCTTGTTTGCGGTTCATTATGGAATCTGGGCTTCCATGTCTCTACAACAACTATTCCAGATTTATTCCTTCTCAACAGCTGTTCTGTTGAGAAGGCGGGAGTAAAAGAGTAATTATTTCCTAACAAAACAATTATATTCCCAATATCCTATACCAAATTGCTCCTTCTAAATGTGGTGGAAAAAGTAGAAACAATGTGAGACAGGCAGTCCAACAAATCATGTATGTCATGTAGGGCTTTATTGCTGTTAACCTGCATCTTGAATTGTACTTGGACACCCACTGGAAGCTGGTGCAGCTTTATATGGTATATGGTATATGGTATAATGAGAAGCACAAAAATTGTCCATATCATTTTGAACCATCTGCAGCTTCCAAATATTCTTTGATGGTAGTCCTAGATCACATTACAATAATCCTACCAGGAGGTGATTAAGCACAGATCATCATGAGCAAGGCTTCCCAGTCCAGGAACAGTGCAGTTGGTACAGCTGATACACAAGACAAACCAGTGCAAAAATCTTCATAGCCACAGCTGCTAATTGCTTTTTGAGTAGGAGTTGTGAGTCCAGGAAACCCCAAACTATTCCTCAGCTCTTATTGAGAAAATGCACTCTCAGGCAGTTAAAGATGAAAAATCTCTGATGTTTTTTTTTCAGCCCACAGTGTTTCATTCTTACAGTTTAAAGTTGTTCTTCTTCCCTAATAAGAAGGTATGGAAAGGGCAGTCATTGTGTGTCTGAGGATGTGTGTGTTATGCAAGAGAGAAAATGAGACATTGAACAAATGTGCTAAACCTATCAACCAGACCTGCCTTTTGGTATGTCCTCTTGAAGATTTGGCAGAATGGATGACTACCTCACCCTCTCTCAAAAAAGTTGCTCAACTGATGTTTCTTATGGGTATCGGAAGCAAAACCGTAAGATGATAGGCTGGAAAATATAAATGTCCCCAGTTCCCCTCCCCATTTCTTTTCCTCAGCAAAATTCTTAATTCTTGATAGTGCTTTGAAAATTGGTAAAGTTCATCTCAATTTTCAGACAATTACAGTATTTTTCAGAGTATAAAACACACCTTTTTTTCTCCTAAAGAAGGCTGAAAATTTGGGTGCGTCTTATACTCTGAATGTAGCTTTTTTGAAGCTTTTTTTCAGCCCTAACAAGGCGCTAACAAGGCTCTAGCACGTGAAGCGATCTTCCCAGCTTTGCCTGCTTCCTTGACTCTCTGCTGTGCTTTAACGAGGTGCTAGCAAGTGAAGCGATCTCCATGATTTGTTCTGACTCTCAGCTGTTCTTTAGAAGCTTTTTTCAGCCCTAATTAGGCGCTAGCCAAGTGAAGCAATCTCCCCATGCTTTGCCTGCTTTTCTCATTGCTGCTTCCTCTCAGCTGTGCCTTAGAAGTTGTTTTTTTATCCCCAAGCAGGGTATAAAAGCAAGCAAACTAATGTGCTGAATCTGACCAGACTAAGGACTTTAGCCAGATGAATACCTGGTAGGCAGATTTTTTCCCCCTATTTTCCTCCCCCAAAACTAAGCTGCATTTTATACTCTAGTGCATCTTATACTCCAAAAAATACGGTATTTGTTATTAAAAAATGACATGTATTTATTATTTTATCATATAGAAATACATATATTTTAATTTTAATTTTAAAGAATTCAGTTGGATGCTCTGGATTTGAAGTGAGATTTTTTTAAAAAAATATGATATATATCTAACTCAAGGTTATTATCTAATCCATTATTAAGATAAGATTCATCTAACAATAAACCACCTCCCATTCCACTTCTAAATAATATTCAAATTCTATGTACCATGGCAAATTCAGCAAAACGCACAAGTCAGCAAAACAGATGGAAGGAAGCAAACAACACTTTTAATCAATAAAAACTTTATTTTCTTATGTTAAGAAAATGTCCTTTTGTTTTTGATTGGTTGGTAATATATTCAGAACACACAGATTTCCAACATTGTACATTTATACAAACAGATGGTAGACAGTTCAGTGTTTTATCACTATTATAGAATTGTGTAAGTCTACAAAGAAGGATCATAACTGAGTAACAGAACATATGCTATACATGCATAATGTTATACTTTCAAAATTTGGCAATAATAATAATCCATTTTTTTGAAATTGCATCTAAGACAACTATTACTATTGGTTATAGCTTCACTTTCTTTTGCCAGAGTCATTCTCAGGGCCGGATTTAGATGAAAAGAGGCCCTAGGCTATTCCACTTATGAGGCCCTTTCACCTATAGTGAAAGTGTAATTTTAATTTTGCTAACAATTTGAATGTAGGCCCCTCTTGATCTTGAGGCCCCCTCTTGATCTTGAGGCCCTAGGCTGAAGCCTAGTTAGCCTATAGGAAAATCCGGCCCTGGTCATTCTATTTCTATTTCCAGTCTTTGTATTTTGTATCTTCTTTAGTTCTTTCTCTTATATTATGCTGTCTCCAGGTTCTGACACATCCATTATTTGAATACCATTGGCACTGACAAAATCAGATAGGTCAATTGCAAAAGGCAGCTTTGCTTACATCCTACAACACTATCTTCAATATTATTAAGCAACAATGTCTGCCTGTCCAAGGTCCTTGGGAGAGACTCGATGATGTCAAATCCAGGCTAAACATATGGTTAACCATACAACCAATAATAAAAATGGGAAATATGATGGGAAATCCCCCAATGGAGATAAGGTGAGCTCTTGCCGAGGAGATTAGGTCATATAAACCATAACATCTTCAAGATGTAATTATTCAAACGTAAAACATCAATAATTTTCAATCAATATTGTAATCTTCCTTGTACATCTAAGCTTATGCATGTAAGGCTTGTTCTTATCCTTAGACAACAGCATGAAAAAAATGAAAGTAATTCTAAAGAATACATGAGAACTCGTATTTAACTTAGTCCTTTTATTTCATATAAGAGTCTTGTACAAACATTTGCCAATATTCTTCTTTTTATTTTTGAAAACCCTAGGAAGTATATTTTTACATCCAACACTTTCAAGCGAATTTAGATTCCAGAAGCATGCTTGTTACACTTTTGCCTTTTTCTGATATGGATATGGATATAGAGGATTTATTAAAATTGGGATTGTTTGTTTCATTGTAACCAGATGGAAACTGAAGAATATATTCTGTTCATCTTTTAAAAAAATGAATTTGAATAGTGTTCCTTCCAAATAAATTATCATAGAGTCAATAATGTGACCCACATTAAAAGCAAAATAATTATAAAAACATAATAACATAATAACTTGATGTCCTAAATGATGTGACAGAATAATGTGAGATTGTTTAGCCTTTAGTGCTATCTTAGAGTAGATGGTGTAGCTCAGTGAAAATGTCAATCTATCCTACAGTTGCTATTAAAACAAATTAAAACAATTACTATTACTACTACTACCAACCATTTCCTAGGGTTTAAAGAAAACTTCTGTTGTTTCTTTTTATGTAACAGTTTCTGAATATTTGCCAGAATACAAAGCAAATATTTGGTATGTTTAATTATAAAAGTTGAAAAACAAAACTATGCTTATCATTTTTGTACAGGAAGGGTTGAGTAAAGAATGATATTTCTAAAGAATTGGGGAAAAAAGGTCATTACAACTGTCTGCATAAAGTTGGTACACTTTTCAACATAAAATATCAATAATATTTGATTAAAAACAGATGGATTTTTAATTATCAAGCTTTCAAAGCCAAACTTTACAACTTTTCTTTGGCCCACAGTCATTTGCAATGTTGTGGGAAATATGTTATATATTCTTTCTCCATCGCTAGTCATATATTTTCAGATTAATTATAATGTAAATACTTTGCAGACTTATATTTCCTAAATTATACAATACATTATATATATGGAATCCTGAGTGTAGGTTTTTTTCTTGAGCTGAATATGATTTTTATATTAAGGGTAAGAAAAGAAACATCCAGGAAATGCAATTTCCTGCCACTGGCAAAATAATTTTGAAATACAATCCAAGACATAAAATATCTATGTGATATAAAGCCTAAAGGGAGCTTCCACTTTCTCTAAAAAAAAGAGCTGAAGTTTCTCAATACCATAGAAAGCTTGCTTGATTATTATTGCTTGATGATGATGATGATGATGATGATGATGATGATGATGATGATTTTTGCTTTAGTTAACAATTCTTAGAACTGATAAGTATTGAAATTTCCTGACGGAACAATTGATCAGTGGAATGGCTTGCTCCAGAAGTTATGGGTGTTCCAACATTGGAGGCTTTTAAGAAGAGATTGGACAACCATTTGTCTGATATGGTATAAGGGCTCCTACTTGAGCAGGGGGTTGGACTAGAAGACCTCCAAGAACTCTTCCAACTCTATTATTCTTGTGTAGCAACTATTTACTATTTTCTCATCTCATAGTTGATATGCTGATTTTTCTTTGTCAATTGATTATGGGATCTTTAAATAGAATTTGAAATCTGAGGGTTTCAGTCATGACATTCTTCTTTATTAAAATGTGCAAAAGGTAATATAAGTTATGGAAGCAGCTGCTAAGAAAATACAGATTGTCTAAAAGCTACATTTGATGGTATCATTTCAAGTCAATCAAGAGAATAACCTGATTCTGGAAGTCCTTTAGATGTTAGGATGTGATACAGTATATGATCTCTTCTTACCAATTTCTGTGAAAGATGCTGCTTCACTGTTGTGTTATTTGTCTCTTCTCTAGATTCAGATCACTTCTTACTTACAATTTCCCAAAATTACAAATCCATGATACTCAAAAATGTTGCAGAAGCCAATGGGAAACTGATATTGTAGTATTACACCAAGGAAACTGTACAGGTCTACCTATGCAATATCAAGGGATTGAATTTAATTTGAGGAAAAGTTTATATTTTAGTATGGGTATAAAAGCAATTGACTATACATCCCACTGTGAAAAAAAATTGGAGAATCTACTTAAATATTATTAAGTTTGAATGTCGGTCATTTTGACAACAGATCTTTGTTAATGGGTTTTTTTTATAATGTTGGAGCCAGGTTTTCCACCGAAAAGAGTGTAATTTGGTGATCCAAATTTCAAAGAAACTGTTCTAAAATGGTATGGAGAAACAGAGAGTGATCTGAGTGAAATGGAATCAGATTGTGATGAAAATTTTGTAATGAGGAGCCTTGATAGTACAGTGGTTTACGTACCCTGTTATTAACACAGCTGCCTGCAATTTCTGCTGGTTCGAATCTCTCCAAGGCTCAAGGTTGACTTAGCCTTCCATCCTTTCTAAGGTAGGTGAAATGAGGACCCAGTTGTGGGGGCAATAAGCTGACTTAGTATAAAATATACAAAAGTATGAAGGCTATTGCTTAACGCACTGTAAGCCGCCCTGAGTCTCCGGAGAAGGGCGGCATATAAATCAAATTAAAAAAAAAAAGGATGATGAGGAATCCACTGCTGCCGATTCTGACATCAGCAATGATGAAGCTCCCAATGAAATTGATGACCAGGTACAATCTACATCATGCAATAACTTATATGGCAAGAAGAAGTTCAAATGGTCTTCTGCACCTTTTGGAAGCAATAGATCCAGAACCACTAGTCACAATATTGTGCAATTACCTGGACTATGGCCAGCAGCTAGAAATCTCGGAAATTCACCTACTCCCCTAGAGATTTGGAAATTATTATTTTCTAAAGAAATTATTAGTGCCATCATTCAGTGGACCAAAGTAAAAATTAGAGAAGAAAGATTAGAGTTCAAGGATGGAGAAACAAAAAGTAACCTGTGAGATGCGAAAATGAGCCAAGGTGGTGCAGTGGTTAGAGTGCAGTACTGCAGCTACTTCAGCTGACTGCTAGTTCAGCAGATCAGCGGATCAAATCTCACCGGCTCAAGCTTGACTCAGCCTTCCATCCTTCCAAGGTGGATAAAATGAGGACCCAGATTGTTGGGGGCAATATGCTATTTAGTATACTGTCTTTGGTGTAAGCCGCCCAGAGTCCTCGGAGAGTGGGCAGCATAGAAATATGACTAATAAAAAAATAAAATAAAATAAATAATTTTTAAAAAATTTGATAGAGATCAATACATTTTTTGGTTTACTGTTCTATACATCGATTTTTATATCCAACCATGAAAACATTGAATGTACTTTTGCTACTGAGTCATTATGATCTTATGTCTGTAATAGTGTAGCTGAAATAGTACTGTGTTTCCCCGAAAATAAGATAGGGTCTTATTTTCTTTTGAACCCTGAAATAAGGGCAAGCAGAGAGAGGCTCCCTCTGTGCACCATCAAGCCTGCCCTTCCTGTGGGAGGAGAACGCGAGTGGCCCAAAGGCACCAAGCTGCGCGAGTGCCTGTTCCCTCCCCTGCTTGCACGCCTCCCAGGCTCATCACATCAATGTGGGTGAAACTGGTGAGCACCTGGCTGGAAGCTGCTGGAAACAGAAAAGATGCTGGTCAGGCCAGCTGCCTGCTGCCAAGTCTTCCAGAAGCCAGGGCACAGAGGCGGCGAAGAGTAAAGTGCAGGAAGCACACTCCCAGAGCAGCCGCTACCAACGCAGAGTCTTTTGGCAGCGGCCACTTTGGGAGTGCGCTTCCCGCTCTATGGTTCCAACTTCATCTGCTGCCCCAGGTCCCAGAAGACTCAACAGCAGGTGGCAGGCCCAACCAGCTTTTTCTCTGCTTCCAGTGGCTTTCAGATGGGGTTTGGAAGCCACAGAGGAAGCCATCCTCAGTAGTTGGATGGCGGCGGCAGCAGCGTGGTCTCCCCATGCGGGGGTGCAGCTCACTTCTCCCTTCCACCTTTCTGCCCCAGCTCCTGGAAGACTTGGCAGCAGGTGGCTGGCCTGACGGGCGTCTTCTCCACTTCTAGCTCCTTCCAGTTGGGATTTGGAAGACTCAGAGGAAGCCATCCTCAATGCTGGGTGGCCACCACATGGCAAGAAGTGCCAGGAGGCTGCTCTCTTGTGAGCAGGACAGGAGTTTGCAGGTGAGGGAGATGGCTAGATGAATGGATGGGAAACGGGTGAGCGTCAAGAACACTGGAGAGAGAGCGAAAGAGAGAGGCAGCTCCCGATCAGCTCAGCTGATCCATGGGTCGCGATTAAGGGACCCAGCTGCCATTAGCTGACTGGGGAAGGGAAGGGCTGCCTCCGTTGCTGGCCACGCCCACCCTTCACTAGGTCTTATTTTCGGGGGAGGGCATATATTTATGCCTACCCCAAAAATCAGGCTTGGCCTTATTTTCAGGACATATCTTATTTTTGGGGAAACATGGTACGTCTGTGGTTAAGGGCTAACAAAAGTAAAATTCTATATTTAGCAACAAATAGTTCAAATTTCATTCTGAGTATAGTTCACTGCAACTATAACTGCAGTTTGGTGATAAACTGTTTTGTTCATATTTTTATACAACTTTCTAAAGCATTTATTAATATATGTTGTGGCTCCTTTCTCTGAGCCTATCTTATCGGAGGAAGAAGGCTCCGAACATGAAGGAGAGGAGACGGCCAGGCCTCCCTCTCCAGGACCCTCCTCTCTGGCAATGCCTCAGGTGTCTCCCGAAGGAGAAGAGATTGGCCAGGAGCCAGGTGTTTCTGAGCCGTCGGATAGTGTCGAAGAAACATTGTGGATGGACCCACGCCAGCATCAGAGAGACAAGCGGGCGCAGCAGAAAAGGAGGCGTGCCAGAGATTAAGCTGAGTCACTGGACCACACCCCACAGGCTATAAAAGGGACTGTGGTGGCCATTCGGACTCTGTGATGGACAAAACTAATCTCTGGCGAGGCACTTTGCACCTTCGGACACAACACCTATTTGCTGTGGATTTAATTACAAACTGGACTATTCAAACTGTGTGTATTTTTGTCTGTGTTATCGGAGCAAAAGTTCTTGGCAGGCAGCCACGGAGTTGGTGCCAAGTTCCTTATCACTGACGTTGAGTATTTGAAGAGTTTATTTAACCCTTGGCTGGCTGGTTGGGTGTGTGCGTGGTACGGGGACAGAACAATATAAACACAAAGTCTGTGCTAGTAGACTCTCTCCCTTCCCTCTCTTCTTCCCTCCCTCCCTTCCTTCCTTCATCTATGTTTTAGGTTATAAAATTAAATTTTAAAATATAACTGTTGCTTTCTATTGTCTTCAGAATGAAAACTTGATGCTGTAAAAAGACTGCCATATAGCTTTGCTGTTCTATTTTCAAAATAAGTAGATGGCCAGAAATGCAAGACCCTTGGACTGCCCACTGCATTTATCACTTTATGTACTAAAAGGTTACTAAGAAAAAAGTGAATTCTTTTTGTTGTTCAAGTTCAAAGCTTAAAAGAATGTTGACTTTCAGCTCATGCCACATTAAAGCACAAAATACCACATTTCTTCAGCTGAAGTCTAAAGGGTCAAAATTAAGTCAGTAAGTCAAAGTATCATTTAAGTGATAGCTGCCATTAGTTCAGGGGAAGGAGAAAAAGATCAAAAGTGTTTAGCCTGTAAGGGAGAAAAGCAAATCTTTCCTACTGTGAATTAGTAGGTGCCAATTACATAGAAAATGTTTAGTATCCCATCTAGGTAGATTTGTTCTTTTGTCTATTATACAGAGTAAATGTCTTTAGCATCTTTAATGCTAGAAGGAAGACAAATTTGTTCAGGTTGATCAGCATCCCCAGAAATTGAAATACTTCCTCAAGGTCAGACTGATATTATACACAAAGAAAGTTGTTTATGGCAATTGCTTTTTACCTGGTTTTAAGATGTAGATATTGTGAAAGATTTGGTTTTACTCAGATTAGAGAGAAGCAAGAGGTAAAAGACTTGCCAGTTTGCTCTTGGAGAAAGAAATTTAGTGGTTCTATTTCAGGCAGGTTTGCATATGGAGAATTTGGTTTCACCTGCAGTGTGTAGTTTCTGTTTCAATAACTGCTAAGAAAACAATGGAAGGAGAAAAAACAGTTAATTATTTTTTTTCCTCTCTCTCTCTCTCTCTTAACTCCCTGACCATCGTCAAAATTAACTAGCAAACATTGCTGCAGGGAAGAAATGGATGCTCTCACTTTGTTGATTTACTTTCAAAGTATTCTCCACATGTGTTTTTATGTTTTGTTAAGATACGAGGATCTAGCCCATGAAATACTCAGAATCATTGGTATGTTCCAAACATATTTATTAAGTCAACTCTGCTCTCTTACAGGTAAATCTGTAGAACTGGACAGTACCTCATGCATGTCGCTTAAGTACCAGGGAGGTGTGGCTAAAGGTAAGGAGGAGTGGTGGTAAAGGTGAGGGTGTGGGTGTTAACCCTTGCTGTACCAAGTAGGGGGTGATATGGGGGTTAGGCATTTATATGTGACAAAACCCCCTCTAAATGCCTAACTAGCTGCGTCAGTGTGGGATTCACAAGTAAAATATATTACAAGCATACGCCTAATTTGGATCTTAGGTAAGTGTGTTGTTTGTTCTGTAGGGGTTTCATGAGTATATCAGCTATCTGTTCCTCTGTTTCACAGTGGGTGGCTCTAATAAATCCAATGTTAGAAAGTTGCCTTACATGCTTATGCTTAATATCTATATGTCTTGACCTTTGACCCACTGCGTCTGCCTTGGATATCTCGATGGCTGCTTTGTTGTCCTCGTGGATGATGATGGGGTATGAGGGCTCAGTCCAAATGCTGGACAGTAAGTCATCGAACCAGGTTAGGTTATTTGTGGCCTTGGACATACACACGAACTCAGCTTCGGTGGTGGATGTAGCAACTAAGTTCTGTTTGACGGTGTACCAATGGACAGGGCTGTTATTGAGGAAGAAGATGTATCAAGATGTGCTTTTCCTGCTTTTCACGTCTCCTGCCCAGTCAGCGTCTGCGTAGCAGGAGAGTTTGGGTTCCTTGAAAGTTTTTGGCTCGAGTCCTAGGTATGCGTTAGAGCTGTATTTTAGATATCTGAGAAGTCTCTTTACTGCCTCCTAATGATAGGTTCTGGGTTTACTGACATACCTGGATAGTAGATTAACGGGTAGAGCGATGTCTGGCCTTGTCCAGTTTGTGATGTATAGTAGAGATCCTATGGTTGATCTGTATAGCTTGTTGTCTGTAAATGGTTCGTCCTCGTTATGCATGTTCTTCAGGAATTCAGGTTGCATGGGGGTATCACAGGGCTTGGCATCGCTCATGTTGCATTTTTCTAGCAGCTCCGAGATTTTTTCTTCTTGTGAGAGTTGGAAGCCTTTTTCAGTTTGTACGATATGAACCCCTAAGTACTTGTTTATCTTGCCTAGTGTTTTCAGGGAGAAATGTTTATTCATTTCCTCGGCAAATGTGTCACACTTGTTTTTGTTTTGTTTTTTATCTATGTATAGTATGTCATCCACATAAACGAGGACATATTCGACAGAGTCCTTCTCTCTCCTTATGAAGAAGCAAATGTCTGCGGCTGTGGCTGTGAAGCCTATTGCTCTAAGGATTTTGGCCAAGCATTCATACCACCTCTTCCCTGATTGTTTGAGCCCGTACAGGCTTTTGTTCAGAAGCCATGTGTTACCTTCCTGTGACTTTATGCCTGGTGGTGCCTTAACATAGATCTTTTTGTCGAGCTTGGCGTGTAAGTATGCGGTTTGTACATCAAATTGGTACACCTCGAGCCCTAAAATGGAGGCTATAACTAAAGCACTTTTGACAATTTCAGCTCTGACAGTGGGGGAGTATGTGTCAGTGTAATCTTCCAGATATTTTTGTGCAAACCCCTATTCCACTAACCTTGCCTTGTATAGTATTTTATTGTCATCCAGAGTTTTGATCTTATATATCCACTTAGTTCCAATTGGGGTTTTACCATCTGGAACCTCGGAGGTTGTGTATACATCTAGTTCTTTGAGGCTATTCATTTCCTTCTCCATAGCTTTGTCCCACTTTGTTCTCTCCCCCTGGGGTAATTTAAGCACTTCTTCATATGAGTTTAGTGTTAGGCTGTCTATGTATGGACATGACGAAGTCTTTGAACTTGTTGGGCCTTTTGTTCCTGTTTGTCCTGACTGGTCTGTCTGGTGGCATGACTGATTCGTGTAGGTACCTGGCTTCCTTTTCAGTGAGGGCGTCCAGCTTTAGTGTTGGGTGATTCTCCTTCCACTCACTGATACTGATACCTTGATGCCTAGGCTTGATTTTCTGGTGTTCCCTGTCCTCCTTGGTGTCTGTGCCCTGTTGGCTATTTGTTAGTTTGGGTGTGTGGAACACTTCATTTAAATGTATTCTCAACCAGTTAGAGTGGTCGTGGAAATCAGCTGATCTAGATATTATGAACCTATTTTGATTGTCGATGAATCTGTACCCTTTGGTCCCTGGCTCGTACCCCATAAACCTAAGCCTTCTACACCCCTTGTTGTACCAAGTAGGGGGTGATATGGGGGTTAGGCATTTATATGCGACATGTTTAACTTCAAAAGTTCACTTTTCTGCACTATGTAATCTAAAGTGCTCCTGAGCTATCCAGAAGTAAAATGAAAAAAAGAAAGAGAATAAATAAATAAATAAATAAATAAATAAATAAATAAATACTACTGTTGCAATTATTGCTATTATTATTACTGTGTCTGCCAGGTTTTGAACAAGCATAACTTGACTCTATAACTTCCTGGACTTTGTAATCTACATACTGCTATATAGAAACAGTGAAATTGTAGAAAAGGCAGAATGATTTGGGTTTCAAAGGAAAGATAAAATAGATACAAGTGTTATCTAATAATGCATGATCATGTTCTAGATAATTTGTTCTCTGTCTTGCATTACTGATACGATTCACAAATTCTGAAAGAACCTGCATTCAACTTTGGTTTTACTGTCAATCTTTTCCAAATCATTTTTAAACGAACCTTTTGATCACCTTGAATTAGAATCCATTAGTCAATCAGTAATATATCTAGTTGGACAATATGAGATTGCTAAAACAAAATTCACCCCGCCCAAACCATTACAATTACTTGCTTAAAAAATAACATAAAAGAATGTATAACTTTTTGGTGCCCACCCAATTTTTCAAATACACATAAAGGGAATTTTTTTTTTAACTATCACGCTTAAAAATATATATGTTAAGAGATGGTATTTTGAAAGGAAAATAGATAATAATATTGTTTTAAAAAATTAAGTTACAGATGCCTCACTTAGTTTTGTTATGTATCAATATTATTCTTTCAAACCATAGTCAAACCATGCATAATTTAGAGAAATAATAGTGATAGTTAACATAATCATTTAACAATTTATTCTGTTAAATTATCAGTACAAATTCAACTTATTCTATACCACCTTATATTATTTTCTATATATTATATAACATATAAATTATATATTAATGGGGGGATATGAAAATAAAAGGTCTACAGGCCCCTGTTAAAATGCAAGGTTTTTGAGATGTAAAAGAATTAGACCAAGCTAAATCACTTCAGAAATATTTTCACCTTTAATATAATATATGACCTGTACAATTCAATTGAAAAACAAACTGAAATCTTTTAGGGGGAAAATAAAAATAAAAAATGTACAATACCGTGGTTGGATAAGTGTGCATAGCCTTTAATAATTTATTGAAGTCCCTTTTGATATTTACAAAAGCATTGCTAATTATTTATTAGCATTTGCTAATAGATAAATGTGATCTTATAATTAAAACTAATAATAATTGAATACAAAAATGGGTAAACTCTACCTGTTATAGAAATGTTATAGAGAAAAAAGGTAAAGAGATACTAAGTGGTTGCTAGACCCTCAGACCAATAAAATGCAACTTTCTTTTAGTTAACAGAAGTATTCAAAGGCAAACAATTATTAAATTCTCTATGCTTTGATTAGCAGCTTTGCTTAAACACATATAATGACATATTTAGTTGAACCAGATTACATCTAAAATGACTATACTTATGCTGTCAATTATCTGTCTAATAGATTTATAATCAAAACCTCAATAACCATGTTGATTTCCTAATAAGCAACAAATTAGGTAATAGAAGTCTCTGTTATCGACTGAAGCAAAGTAATATGATTGGTACACTCTGATGAATAGAAAGCAGGATTCTATTTCATTTGGTGGCTTTACTGGGAACAGGCAAGATATGGAAAACATTCATTTTGCCGATTTTTAAGTGACACTGTCAGCATATTCTATCATATCACCAACTTTTTCCAATTTTCATCATCTGGATTTTCAAAGCACGTTTTCATCTCCAATATAAATAGCAGCTATCTTAGTAGAGTTAACTCTTAGGAAGACAAGTAAACCATAAAAGTTTTTTATAATACTAGCAACACTTCTTTAAAACATCTATTTGTTCTCAAATAGAGAACATTCTTAAAAGGCTGAAAGGAGCACCATATTTATTTATTTTTTTGAAACAAAATGGAATGAAATTTGCAGGGGGAATTGATCCTGTACTGAGAAATATTTATATAAACACTGTATAATTTGGGACACAAACAACCTGTTCTAACTGCAATAAGATAGCTGTTGCCACTAGACAAGTGGACATGCTTATACATAACTGACCCCCCCCCCCCCAAAAAGAGAGAAATTGAACCAGACGTGTGCATAAAATATCTTTTGAGACTTAAACAGATGAGAGAGCTGGCATCAAAAGACATGCTTCCTTGGGACAGCTGAGACTTAGATTTCAATCAGTTCTGTTACTATTCCTCTCTACCTTTTCACTTTCTCAATTACAATTACACAGGCAGCTGTCAGGAAATGTCTTTCTCAAATTCAGAGGTGCAGCATGGTAATTTTAGAATCTGGATTTAACAGTATTATTGGGTTGCCTCTTTAAATGGTAACAAGTATCCCACTTCACAATCTTTTTTAAAGATCTTTCTCCTTAATTTGATAAATGGGCCCCTGAATGTTTACTTCCAAATCCTGTTTGTTCCTGAAATGAGAACCTGTCCTCACTTTGTATTAGAGGCACCACATCTTCAGTAGTTTCCATATTTGAAGTGGACCATGATGCTTAAAAGCTGTCCTGAATATCCAGCTTTCTTCTATAAACCTACAGGTATTGCACAAAAAAACTACTTGGAGAAATGGATTCACTGGTTATTGTCTACTAAACCTGAGGAAAAAACAGAATGGTTCATTAATTTCTAGTTATAGTTTTTTTAAAAATTTGATTTATATGCCACCCTTCTCCGGAGACTCAGGGCGGCTTACAATGCATTAAGCAATAGCCTTCATAATTTTGTATATTTATACAAAGTCAACTTATTGCCCCCACAAACTGGGTCCTCAATTTACCTACCTTAGAAAGGATGGAAGGGTGAGTCAACCTTGAGTCTGGTGAGATTCGTACTTACAGTAATTGCAGACAGCTGGTGTTAATCACAATGCTATCAGTCTGCTGAGCCATCAGGCCCTTTGTTACCATAGTTGATGGTAACAATCTGAGATCTAGCAGCCAACTAAGTTTATATTTATAATATTACAAGCTGCTGTATTGTAGCAGAAACTCATTCATCATACTTCATATACAGTATTTAAGATGGTCCAGAGTATAAGACACACATTAGTTTTGGGGGAAGAAAACAAACAAACAAACAAAATATGCCTCTGCCTACCAGCATCCATCGGTATTCATATGGCTAGATTCCCCTTCCCATATGGAACAAGCTTAGGCAGCAAAATCAGAAGATTTTCATCAAGGAAAAAAGATCCTACCATTTAACAGGAATCTTAAGGAGCCCATAATACATTATAAAAATTCAAATATAACCTCCAATCCTATAAGGTTACTTATCTTACATTTGCAAAATATATTATTGGAGAACATACAATTACAAAAATTTGCCATGTGACAACATGACAACATAAACTAGCAATTGAGAATGTGACACAAATCCCTCTTATGTTACTTGATTTTTTTCCAAGAAGTGTGGCAAATAAATGTTGTTAATACCAAATGAGGTCTAGTCCTTTCTGCCTTGTCTTGTCTCATAATTTTTGGTCTCCCATGTTTGCTTATTCCTCTTAGATTAGATCTAAACCTGCATCTTATTTCACAACAGGTGTTTCCTGAAAACCTGGCAAGGATTGGAAAATGGATTATCATGGAACAAAAATACTGTAGATAATATCTACAGAATTCTATTACTTTTTATTTATGTTTTTAAAACTGAATTCTCATGAGATTCTCAGTTTGTTTGCAGCATAAATGTTTTGGACCTTTTGCACAAGCTCTTGTAAGATCTCAAGTAAAAAATGATATAAATTTGTAAGATTTCCAACAGAAGTTTCAATATTGGTCTGCCAATCCTGATATAAATTGATACCATAAATATCAATAACTATGTATGGTAAAACTGAGAATCAAAGCAAATTCCTTTGGAAAATAAAAATGCATTCCTAATTATGGCAAAATAGAAGTCACCTTTAACTTAGAACTTAGAATAACTCTATTGTCACTTTGAATGTACACTAATCAGCATACATTGAAATGAAATTTCATTGCATACAGCTTTCAAAGGGTCAAATATGCATATACCAACATATATTACATAGAGAAAAAATACAGTCTAATTCGGATGTATACACGTATAATGCGAGAAAAACAAATCTTGCAAATTTACGAGACAGATGGCATATGGAACAAAGCTGTTACAGAATCGACTAGTCCTGCTAGCAATATTTTGAAACCTCCTCCCAGAAGGGAGCAATAGAAACAGACCATAAAGTGTGTCCAGGAGGTCTCTAACAATGCTTTGAGCTCTAAGCACATAGCGCTTACAAGCAGTATTCTGAATAACAGAAAGTGAGCTTCCTATAATCTTCTCGGCTGTCCTTACCACTCTCTATATGGACTTTGTCTCTGAAGCACTGTGGCCACCAAATCAAACGATGCAGTTTGTTAAAATGCTCTCAATTGTGCCTCTGTAAAAAGTGGCCAGGACAGAAGGAGAAAGGAAGAAACACCAAAATTCAGTGTTGTACATAATTTAACTCTTAGAATGCAAGATAGATATGCCATCAGTATGAGAGCACAGGTATGAATTATTTTTTGTGATATTTTCATTCAGCTGTTTTTTCCAGCCTCACATTTTTCTAAGGTCCATAAAAAAAGGATGTCTTCTTAAGATAATTGCTTTTAGACCTAGATATTGTAGAATTCTTTTCACTGTCTTGCTAATGGAACTTCTTTGTGAAGAGATATCAAAGTAGCTGAAGCAGAATGACCTTGATTTAAATGATCATTAAAAATCTTATAAGAATCAAATAGTTATTATTTTTGTCATTATAAGGTCTTTTTCTGTCACAGCACATTGACCTCATCAGGATGATGATAGGTTTAGGGTATTGATGAACACTGAACTAGAAGAAAATGAAGTCAACTACAAAGCTTTATTGATTGGGGGAAGCAGCCATATGCTTTTCATCTATAAAACAATTATATATTCTCAGTTGCACTTTGCAAAACTAGAAATTCTCTAGATGTGTAACAAAAACAGGAGGTCTGTCCACTTAGAGCCAGGGGTGCATTGCAAATATGGCTCAAAATCTCAATTTTATCTGCTTAGCCTACCTGTCACTTACTTTGTCCTGGAATCTTCTGTACCTAATAAACTTCTTTTGCTTCTTAAATTAATTTAATTGAACAGTGATGTAGCGCAGGGTGCTTATAGTTCACACTGAATTTTAGAGCCTTGTTTGGGAACTATAGACCCATTCTTTCATAAGAAACATGGAGATAACTTTTTGTTTGTTTTTATTAGACTAGGATGAAATTTTTTGAAATTTTTGAAAAAATATAAAGAGAAGAAACATTCCGAATTTCATAGAAATTAGTACAGGGATTTTTGAGCTTTACACTATTAAATTTGAATCTGTGAAAAATTATCCATGCTATCTTTGAGAACTGATATAAGGGAACAGATTCAACCTGCTGAGTTCATGATTTTTCAGGAGGTATCTTGCTTTGCCTTCAGTAGATATCCTGGCCTCTTAATGATAAGCTTACTAGCAGAATTTCCGAGATATTTAATATAGCATGGCTTGATTAAACTTTCAGGTCATGCTCAGATGGAAGCTCTCAGATGCAATATTCTTTGCATTGTATTTCTTGATCTGGCAGCTACAAGACATAATTGACATTCCTGCCATGATAAACTTTGACACAACTTAACTCAAAGCTGCACTTCAACATGCTTATGTCCGAGCATTGTCTATTAATGATACTGACTAATGATAGTGTCTTGCTAGGAAAGCCTCCTTCACCCTGTCACTAAGAAGCTTCCTCATTTATTGGAATATATCAAAGATAAAATGTGATAAGTTACCTTCAAGATTTTTCTTAGCTGACAGGTGGGAAAGATATTAAATCCATAATGAGAAACATATTTTTTTCTTGTCATTAGCTACATGTGTTCCAGGGGTAAAATCCAGCAGGTTCTGACAGGTTCTGGAGAACCGGTCATGGAAATTTTGAGAAGTTCGGAGAACCGGTAGCAGAAATTTTCAGTAGTTCAGAGAACTGGCAAATACCATCTCTGGCTGGCCCCAGAGTGGGGTGGTAATGGAGATTTTGCAGTATCCTTCCCCTGGAGTGGGGTGGTAATGGATATTTTGCAATATCCTTCCCCTGCCACACCCACCAGGTCATGCCATGTCCATCAAGCCATGCCCACAGAACTAGTAGTGAAAAAAATTGGATTTTACAACTGATGTGTTCATACCTTTGTGATCATCCCTCAGTACAATCTGTGTTATTACAAAAGAAAAGAAGTGGCATTTTTTAAAACTAACATTCTGGGAATAAAGAAGTAAATAGCAATTTAAACAAATTAAAAAATATAGGGATATGACATAAATTAGTTGGAATAAGTAGTTTATCTCCCTCAATATTGGTCATAATATTGGAAGTGTCCCTTCAGAGTTTCAGATGGTTTAAATCTTATCAATGCCAAGAAGAACCTGGGATTATTTGTATGCAGAGCATATGTTCTGTCACTGAGCCATATCCAAATAAATACAGTAGACTCATATTCTAATCCTTTCTTGTCAAAGCCAATTAAAACTGCTGCAAAGTTTCATAAATGAATTCTCCTTCCTGGGTCTAATTATTTCGGATATCTTCTGCTAGACATTAAAGTTCTAGTAGAGCTGCAGATCAAATGCAGCAACAATGTTGTACCTTTCTTAGCACTTCAGATCTTTGATTTAAATAATGGATCTGAGGAAACTGAGCATTTCTCATGTATGACTGATGAAATGGGAAGTGCTCCCTTTTCATTAACATTTTAAGTAATTTTAGTGTCATGTAACAATATTGAAATAATCCTAAACGAGGACTCAATATAAGGACTGTATTTAATACAGTCTTCTATATGGATTGAATTCCATCTGAAGATCTCAGGGTCTCCACTAGGTTATACATTTCTCTGTTGTTAGAGAGGAGTCATCTTAATATTGAGTCAATATGTATTGTAAGATAGTTCTATATAATTATTGCATATTTTGAAAACTTGAACAGTCAGAATTATTGTAAGTAGCAAAAAAATAGATGCTATTGAAGAATTCAACAAGAAGAATTTATGAAATGGCATCTGAAAGATCATAATGACTCAAAAAATAAGGCATATCGGATTAGCGCAAAAATGGTATGAGAGGACTTAAAAGGAAGCGAAATGGGAAAACAGACTTTGAAATGAGGTATGAAATCTTAATGCACATTTTAATATTAAAGAAGGTAGTAAAAAGGTTGTTCATAGGTCATCATAGCTCATAGATTATCATATTAAAACATAGCCCAAAATACAAAATAACAATAAAATAAGGTAATAAAAATAGGGTCATATACAAAGAGATCAAAACAATAAAGCCAGGTTTATGGTTAAGAACTTGAAAACATGTAAGTGTAAAATGACAAAGCAAAAATAGCAGCTGACTACTAAAATTTCTGCGAGATCATTCAAATGTTTGAAATTCAAGCCCTTGAATTCACCTACCAACAATAATTTGGCTGTTAATAAAAAGACAATATCCTTTACTGTTTCATGACATCTCCCATCAAGACAGTTGAAGGCCTGGTCTACAAGGGAAGGAGTGACTCAGTGTTTTTAAATGGAATACTAGTAATATTAATCAGATATTTTGAGTAATTTCAATGTTCTTTTGTAATGATGAATCTAGAATGAAAATGTGGCTGTCTTTACTATAATAGTATGTTTATTGGCATCTCTCTCAAAAAAACTGCCTTTAATATTTTCTTTACTTTAATATTTTCTTTTCTTTTCATTCTTTACAAGAAAATTTCTTTAATTTACATGAGTTAATTTTCTCCAAAGATGTTATGGAATACATTGGTACGTGAGAAATGTTTGGACCAATACAGTGGAGATCTTAGTATTAAATATCATAGACTTATGACCAAGGGTGAAATGCTCCCAGTTCGGACCGGATCACTCAATCTGGTAGCGATGGAGAAGGGTGGTTTGGAGAACCGGTAGCAAAAATCCCTGCCCACCCCCATGCCCAGCTGAGCCGTGAAATCATCAGAGGCTGTTTTTAAAATTTTTTAAAGCATTTTTTTCTACAACCTCTTCGGCCGAAGAGTTTATAGAAAAAATGTTTTTAAAAGGAAAGAAAGCCTCTGCCGATCAGGCAAGTCAGCTGGGATCGTCAGAGGCTTTAAAAGCATTTTTTAACAACCTCTTCAGCTCTCAGGTCACTGAGTAATAATAAAGTTGGATGGTGAAATAAACTGCTTTTAAAATTATGTTAATCAACTGGATTGTTTAATTAGTGTTTTAAGCTATATTCTTATTTGGACAACAGCTCGGATATGTATTACCAGTAATTATGGAATGACAGTAGCTTTCAGTATTATCTTGGCATGCAGTAATCTTACAACCTTCCAAAGCAAGGTCATTAAGTATTATCTGTTAGTGATTATTAGGACTCAAATGGTGTAATTTGCAAGCCAAATACATGGGAAAGCAGATGTATAGAAGAACTACATTCTTCAGACAAACCAAACACATATACATATTCACAAGATGAAAGGGCGATTTTGCGATTTAGGAGAAAGTGAAAACTAATTAAATAAATTGTGAACTGTGTCCCTCTCACATAATATAGTATGCCTAAACTGGAAATTGCAGCTGATGGCATAACTTCCTATTGCCATGATAATTGTCATGCTGCTGTGCTACCCTGCAAGCAAATTACTTTTATGCAGGATTAATTAGTACCATTCTCCATGAAGTTAATATTCATTGTAAATGAGGCAGATTAGCTTGGAGTTATGTGATAGCTTTGAGAATGGAAACATTTTTTTAATGAAAGAACTATTGGAAAGTCAAATTTAATAGAAACAAAACAAAACTTCCTGAATTTCAAATGCAACTGTTGTAATTGGTTTTCTACTGGTACAGAAAGAAATTGAATATGCATAGGTGGTGATAATATGCTTGCTGTATATCCCATCACAGCTATGTTACGTTATGGTGTGTTATATTAAAATAAGAGGTATTAAGTAGTGTACAGTTTTTAAAGTAGGTTTTTTTTTTCAGTCAGAAAAAATATATTAAGCTTCCAAATCAACAAGACATAAATTTCAAGGCCAGATTAACTATATTGATATTAAACTGATAATTATATTTGCATGTCATTTCCTTAGATGATTAACATCATATGATAGGGAGACTAGACTGATCCCACTTTACTGTGACTTATGTATTGGTTGCAACTCCTGAATCTTTTGTGTTAAAGAAAAAAAGGAATTTGCTATCCTATTATATTGGTTCCTGAACATCCTACAGACAAAGAAGAGTCTCTCCCCAAACTGTGGATAAAGCTATTTACTAGTAGTAATAATAAGGTCAACAATTGATCTTGCTAGGCTTATCCAAACAAAATGAGAGATTTCTATCTGACTAATGCTTGGATCCAGTGCAATTCTCAGTTGTTGCTGTATTGATTGTAATAAGTATTCTAGTTGACTTTTTCATGCCAAATTCAAAAATGAAATAAATTTTCCTACCAGGTTTTGTTTTCATGTGACACATCTTTATTATTAAGCTAAAATAATGATATTATAGTACCTTATTTTTACTTTAGTAGCATACTGTACTTGCAAAAATAATTGACCAAAATCTAGTGATTTGATCACTAGAAAAAGGTAAAGTTAGAATGTATAACACATAGCACAGAGCAGCAGACAAACTAAATGTTAAAAAGTTATGATATTTATGTAGTTACTTACCGAGCACATATAAATTACATTAAAGTAATCAAAATATATTTAGAATCTCCAAAGCATGTCACAACTTTTCAACCCTTTTAATGTTTGGAAATTGAAAGTTGAAAAGTTTGACATGTCCTATAACATATTTAGGTAAGATTCCTGTCACTGACTGGAGAGCAATTTCTTCTCAGTTTGGTGCCAGAATTCACAATGTAAACAGTTTAAATATATATTCTTTATATTTATTTTAAATATTGGCTTGATTTTAATAGTGTTGTGCTTATCTATACACTGTTATCATCTCATGAAACCATGTAAACCATCTTGATACTTTCTGCTATTATTTAAATGTTAGAGAGAAAATTTCACCAGTTTGTCAAAAATGCCATGACCTTTATTTTGCTTGTAAAGTGTTTGACCAGATAAGAATTGGGCTGCTCACATTTGCTGTGTGACATGTGTTAGATTGCTAATGTGATGGTTATTCGCACCATATGTCTTTTGACGTTCCTATATTTTGGAGGGAGTCAAAAGACAATTCATCATATTGCTTTTGATATTTCTGCTTAAGAAATATAATGATGATGAATTTAATGAATTCTTCTCTCAAGAGGAAAGACCAGTGCTTTGTAAGATATTTGTTCAGTTAAAGAAGCTCTTGGCCATGAATGCAATGTAAATTAGTTGGCTTGAAAGCTATCCCTCATAATGGAAATAAATTGCCATCTGTATTATTAGCCTATGCTTCTAATAGGAAAGAGTTGCTGTGAACATGAACCTACTTTTAGAAAAGATATAAAGATAAAAAAATATAAATGGAATATCAGTGGAGAACTGAAGATCATTGCAGCTTTCCCAAGCCTGCAACTTGTATACAAACACTGAACAGGAAAAACAACAACATTATATTCAAAAAGAATGCCCAAAATATAGCTCAAATGTCCAGGAAAAAAGAATGTGATAAATAATCCCCTTAACCCCTTTGAAAAAGTGTTGCTTGGTACTTTTCATATCAAACCTGGACTTCAAAAACTTCATTAACATGATGGATAAAAGAGGAACTGGATTCATGTACTTGAGGAATAAAGTTTTCAAGATTAGAGATGCTAAGATTAGTGAACTCAAATTCTTCTTTTCTTACTCAGTCTTCCTCTTATTCAAAAGAGATATACCCCATAATGATGTGTAGTTTATCCCAGTTATTTTAGAATTAAAATAAAGGATCTGTAAATCTACAGTTACTGTAAAATATGGGATTGCCTTCATTTGGTTTCTCTTTTCAATGGATAGAAAGTATTTGCATTTGACCTCGGGGTTTTTCCTGAGATCTGATGTCATCTATCTTCTGTATGTTTTGCTAACTTCTGATATTCAAAGAAAAATTCAGAAGAAAAGCAGAGGTTGTAATAATCAGAGCTGATGAACCCACAAAAATGTATTTTTAATGGTCCATATTATTTAGAAGTGAGCTGAATAACCATATATCCCAACTCTTACCTGCACAACCTGTTCTCTTCTGCATTTGGACATTTTCAGGGAACAGATGAAATTTAAAGAATTTTCAGCTTGATTAGAGTTACAGATGAATGCACATACTTGTTTGTTTTGAAAAGTCTTCCTGCTGCTTCTTATGTCAGTCATTTCAATATTCTTAGAGATATAATGACCATGAAATAATGCTGTGTTATTTTTATAGCCAGGTTGCTTGATTTAGTTATGATACTATCCTAACTAAAGGTGTTCTTCTGAGGCATTTCTACTGTACCTGCTCAAAAAGATTAATAAAGCAAAAGTAAATAGTAAATATAAGACTTACTGTATCCTTATCTCAAAAATTGATTGCTCTCATGAAAATATTTAAATCATTTTGTGATTTCCATGTGTACTACATTAATACATTGTTTGTTCCTTAGGATATTTCTGTTCTTTTAGTCAATCTTGGAACCAAAAAGTTGAATTAAAATTAAGGTGACCATGATACCTAGATCTACCCACTTGAAATATGTTGCACATCTATATCTTGATCACCTTCCCAAGACTTCAGCATTTCTGTCTGCATGAAATTAGTCTAAAGTACTCATTTGGCACAAATTTTATCCATGGCATTGATTCATAATATTAGTTTTGACACTTTGAGATTATTTTTAGCTCTTAGTAACTAAGATATATTCAAAATAGTTGCAGAACAAATAAAGGATTATATGAAGTACAGTAGAACCTCTAGTCATGGCCATAATTCATTCCATAACTTTGGTCACAAACTGATTTGGTTGTGACCCGAACCTAATTTTGGAAATTTGGCACTTACAAAAAAAATGGCATGGAAGGGGAAATCGGCCCTGAAAAAAAACAATGCAAATTTTTTTGGTCAGAACCCGACTTGGTTGTGGTCAGAAGGATTCATGATCAGAGGTTCTACTGTACATAGTTTATCCCTAAATCAAATTATTTCATACAGACCCGTGCTATTAGGTTTCAAACAAATTCTGTCATAAAAGTTATTCCAGAATTAAATATTAAAGCTGAATATACAAAGAAATGTGCTTTGGAATATCCTCAATCAATGTGGTTACCAGAATGTATCAGGAATAAATTATGAACAAGGATGGATCTAGGTCTACTGATTCCACATTTATGTCATCTCTGAATCTGTTCCACCTTCTCAGTCCCAGAACAACCACATGACCATGATTTGTGACATCCTGAAAGCTTCTCCATTGATTCCTCTTGTCAAAAACTGGTTGTGAAGTACACAAAAGGAGACGTGTACTTGTCATGACAGCAAAACACAGCAAATTCCAGTCAATTGCAGAGTGCCCAAATCATGTGACCACAGGGATGCAACAATTTCAAGTGTGGGGACTGGTTGTAAAGTTTCTTTTTCAGTACTATTGTAACATTGAATGGTTACTGAACAGGGCAGTTGTTAAACAAGGGCTTCCTTCATTTGTTCTGGATGACAACTGATCCTATTAAATTATTAATTTGTTTCTTAAAGAGATTTTAACAACACTTGGCAGCCAAAGCCATACTTTTTAAAAATCATATATCCACTGACAAGTAGCTCTAGATGGCTAAATAATTACTGTATTTCCCCGAAACTAGGACCTGTGCGGATAATAAGCCCAATTGGGCTTTGAGCGCATGCGCTAAAATAAGCCCCCCCCAAAAAAATAACCTCCTGAAATATTTAGACGCATGTGCAGCTGCTGCACAAACAACACGACATGAGGAGGCGAGGCTGGAAAGGGGGGGAGAGTGAGGAGGAACATGCCCCACACACCCCACATGCACCTGCCATCCACACGGAATGGCCTCATGGAGGCTGCTCTCACAAACCCAAGCTCGCATGCCCCTTTTCTTAGTGGCGGCTGCAAAGAGCAGCTGCAAAAAAAGTCTTGCCAGCCCTAGCCCTGTCAACCTGGGACTGGGAGGAAGGGGACTGGTGCCAGAGCTCTGATAGTGGCTGGTGCGGGCTGTCTGCGCAACCATAAAGTGGGATCGGCGTGACCAGTTCTTGCCCACAGTATTGACAGTGAGGATCGGGTCAGAGCTGCTGTTGCTGCTATCCAAGATCAGCAGGCCAGATTTGGCAAGCGGACGCACTGCTGCCATTTGGGAGAAGAAGAGAGAGGTTATAGTATTCAATTAGACAAATGGGAAAAACTATGGAAAATAAATTATAAAATGACAATGTCTGTATCCTATAAAGAAAATCTCTATAAAATGTTTTATAGGTGGCACTTGCCACCAGCCAGATTGGCAAGAATGTTCCCCGGCATGCCATCAACATGTTGGAAATGCAACCACCACAAAAGCACCTATTACCATATGTGGTGGACCTGCCCAATGGCGAAACAATATTGGCAAAGGATCAAAATACAAATAGAGGAAATAACACACCAAAAGATAGAACTAAGACCAGAAAGCTTCTTATTAGGCATAGTGAATGGATACTATGAAAAAGAAACAACCTATTTAATTATACATATGATAACAGCAGCACGAATACTATACGTGCAACACTGGAAGAGTAGTGATATATCAACACCAGATAAAGTAATCAATAAAATTATGGAATGTGCGGAATTAGATAGACTCACAAAGGAATTACAAAATAGGGAAGAACATGACTTTTACTTAGTATGGGAAAAGTGGTATAGTTGGTTGAAAGATGGGAAAGAGATGAAGCAATAGGAAGTAAATAAAATGACCAAATATAATACGATGGAAACAAAGAACAAACATAGGTTAACAAAGATCAATATTAGATAGATAAAAGGGAATGACCAAATAAGGAAGAGTCAAAATACAAAGAGAAATGTATATTATAGTTGCGACAAACTGGACATGTATTGAAATGGATGTTTATATGTTTTTATGTTTTGTACGTTTCATTGTTCTGTTTAGTTTATACTTATAAATAAAAATTGGAGGAAAAAAAAGAAGAGAGAGAGGAGGCGCTGTGAGAGAGCCCATTTCTCACGTTCTTTTCCTTCCTGGCGGCAGCAGCGCATTTAGCTCCCTGAATCTGGCTTGCCAATCTCGGCCAGCCAGGGGGAGTGGCATAGCAGGAGCTGGAAGTCAGGTAAGACATGTGTTTCGCTTCTCCTCTGTGTTTTACCTGACTTCCAGCTCCTGCCATATCTGGTGAGGGGGGGGGAGAAGAGACGGCAAGGGGAACCCCATCTTGCTTCTCTGCTGCCCCATCCCTCCCCACCTGCCATCCCCCCCCTCGCTGGCCAAGATCGGCAAACCAGATTATTGGGAACAATATACTGACTCTGTAAACTGCTTAGAGTGCTGTAAAACACTATGAAGTTATATATAAATCTAAATGTTAGTGCTATCATCATCATCATCACCATCCTATTACCTAATCAATTAACTTTGCAAACATAGCAATACTTAGTGTCATTTTTGGTTTAATGCATAAAATGCTCCTTCTCTCATCATATCTGAGCTCGCAAATACAGAGAAGCTGCATAACAAACATACTGACAATATGAACAAGAGAGAACTTGTTTATAGAAATGTTCCATTTTTTTTCATACACACTTTCAGGATTCTGTGTTCTTGATTTAAATAACTTTTTTATTAAACTTTCTTGAACATGGCTTTTTTTCCCTCTGATGCTTGAGCCTTAATACCTTAATGTTATTGCATTGGGATTTGCATATAAAAGGAAATAAATGAAAAATGATATAACATAACATTTTGCTGCCTGATATGAAAAGTTATAAAGTGAAACACTGCCCTTTATACATTCTATAGGGCCTTCATAGTGCCTTTAAGCATTGCTCACTCCTTATTTTGTAATGCTTATTTACTATTATGTTGCTCATCTCATCATTCCTTCTATTTTTGACATGTTTATTTCCCATTGATCTACTGTAAACCAGTCCAAACAAACCCAACTGCATTTTGCTGGTTTTGCTATCTGTAGTGGAATGTGTCATCCATCCTCTATTTGCAGCAAGTATGTACTTGATTAATTCTCCCTTTTAAAACAACAGCAGCAGTTGTAATAATCGTTTTACCCTTTTTGCTCCTTCTTTCACCCTAGGAGAAGAAATGTATATCTGTATGTGGATTCTTGTACTTTTTTTTTGTACACAGGCTTAAAAAGAACCACTTTTTTTTAATTGCTGATGAGCCAGCTATTTTTAGGTGGTATCTCAACAGCTTACTGTGGCTTAACCTAAAGTCTGTCCTCATCATGAAAATTGTATGTGAAGTGTACAGTGTACCTGCTCTAAATATGCAAAAAATAATGTTCCTTGAGCTGCAAAGGAAATTGAAGCAAATGAACAGGAAGGCAATAGTGGGAGGAAGAAAGTGAGAAAATGAGCATATAACACCCTATTTGGAAATCAAATTCTGGTATTCATATGACAGAATTAAAGTCATTTAATGTTTTGATATTATTATAGTATTATATTTGTCCTGTCCAACTGTGTAGTATCTTTTAGTTATCTAGAATAGGAGTCATCACTTTTGCAAAAGTACTAGAAGCTCATTTTCAAAATGTTTGCAGTAAGAGACCAATAATCCATCCGAAAAAATGAATTGTGCCTTTGTTCAACTTCATAAATTTCACAAATTTCTCTTTCTCTATTGGTTCATTCATTGATTATCTTTGAATACCTTTTATCTTTGATAAGTTTTAGTTTTTAGATATTCATCTGCCCTTGCCGGTGAAATTTCTTATCTCTTATATACTGTAACTTTGCATAGTAACGGTGAAAAATTCTTTGAATACATGCATTATTAATCAGTATAGTTTTGTTATTTCATAATTTTAGCATCATTTTTCTCACCATCCTTTCTCAGTGTTTAAGCTACATATTTCTCTGGCTTATTTGTTGTCTCAGAGTCCTGTATTGACGAAATTAATTTTATTTCCATCACTCTTACTATTAACATAGAGAGTTGACACAGTAGAAGTTTAATTTGCTGTAAAATATTTTTTCCTCCCTTGGGATTTCATTAGTTTTTTTTATTTTTATATACATTAAAAACTTTTGCATCTTTTTGTTTTCAATTTGCTGTTCTGCTGTATAAATTGTCCTCTCACAAAGCTTTGTAATTGTGGATTTATACACAAAACAATTCAATTTTTCTTGCTTATACCAGCTGAAACAATTTCTTATCTCAAATTTTTGTAAATCTAATATTTTTTATTCTTTTTTATATGCATTTCTTGTAGGTAAATTATATTCAGCTTTTCCTTTTGGGGGAAATTTATATTCCACATTAAGCATTTAAACTCCACACTTATTTTATGAATTTCAAAAAGCCTATACCAATTTCCTAATTGAACTATATCCCTAGTGTTTTCTGCTAGTTTTCTATCAGCTACTAATCAGTCTGACTCTTTTTAACTCTCTAGCTTCAGTCAAAGTTGAATTCTTGTGGCCAACCACAAAAATAAGTGTAGAATTTTAAAATATAACAAATATCCTATGTTATAAATTGTCTCCCTTTAAAAATCAGATATATACCACATTACTAATATTATTCATGTTTCTTAAAATGGAATAATTATAGAATGCTTTTAGTTAATGAAAGGGTCTTTGATTGGTTATGACTAGTTCTATTACAATTTAAGTTCTTAGGCTTGCTGTATTTTTTCCATAGTGTTGCAGTAAAATTGCTTTTATCTCACACTTTTAACTATAATAAACTGCCAAAGTTTGACTGATAATAACAGATATAAATTAAACAAATACAAAATTGGAGTGTATATACACATACATACACACAATATCTATCTATCTATCATCTATCTATCTATCCATCATCTATCATCTATCTATAAAATCTCAAAAGTATGCAAAGAATTATGGAGAGAGAGAGAGAGAGAGAGATGCTGATTTATGTACAAAATATTTTGTACAGTATTCCTTCCAGATACTGCCGCTTTGAATGATGCACTTTGTTTTGTTCAAATTTTTTAGCTACCCAACTTCTGCCAGCACAATTCTGCATGAATTTTCCTAGTTCCCTCTTAAATAGGTGAAAACATCCTCAAGAGAGTTTGGTTCCTAACTGCTACATTGATATAATTATGCAGTATTCTTAGCTGAATATGACTGTGATTTGTCATTACTTTCTTCCCAGTTTTAAACATATATCAACTGGGGATTCTTAGGCAGCTGTGGATGGCTATTTCTATTTTTTGTCTATTTTAGGTATAGAAATTCTTTTTAAATCAATGCTGAACCTCCATGTGATCCATTTTAAAGAATGATCCCTATTTAATACTGTGTGAGAGAGTGAAGACTTTTCTCTGTTTTCCATGCCATGTATTAAGTTAAGGTACTTCCTTTTATCTTGCCTTGCCTTCAGTCTAAACTAAAAGTTGCAACACTTTAATATTTTATTTCAGGGAGTCCTTGGAGAGCTAGTACACTGACTGGTGCCCTGAGCTTCTCTATCGGAACAAAATTACCAGTAGATAATTTCCCACATTAATGCCAACAAGATTAGCAGCCCCTTTTAGTGAGGCAATGGACTGGGCCGGATCCAATAATGTCTCATTTATTATGTAATTTAAAGTGTTACTTGGCATTTCTTCAACTAGGTATCAAAATCTATTTCTAACGCTCTAAAGAGAGGTGTGGCAGCAAAGCTGTCTTTTAACAAAGAGATCTTTACAGAATTTACATGGAGCAATAGAACCTCCGACTCATTTGATATTTGTAGTATGATAGGAGAAAAGATGCAAAAAAAAAAAAGCTATCATCAAGGTTGATACACACATTACACACATTATATATTTTGACTGAATATCAGAAATGCTGCATACAAAAGATGCACATGCAGATATTCAGAAACATGTGCATCACCCCAACAGAGAATCAGTACTGGATCATTTAGAATAATATACAAAACATTACCCCAAAAAAGCTGATTCCTTGTTATATAAAGTGTAGAAAATAATAAAATTTCAAAGCAACAAATAGAGTTATTTTGCTTATTTAACCCAAAGCGTATTTTCAATCCAATTCGAATATAATTGACAGCGCATTTGCCTTAAGTAGAATTATTAAATATGTTTAAGATTAGTATTTTTCAGTGATTATGAAGCTGAAATGTTTCCGATTAATTGTTACAAAAATAGACTTTCTCAATCTATCTTTTATATAATCAGTACTGAAATAATGATAGATTAGAAGGGAAAGAGGAAAAAAAGCCTTACACTTGAATACAGACACATACCTTGCTTGGAAAAATAAGTGGTTTGTTTTTCTTTTTTTTTTTAAACTAGAAGTAGAGAATAAATTTTCTAAATGACATCCCAATAACAATTTGCTCCCACTCCCTGCAGAGAAAAGATTGTTTCCGGGGCTGAATAAAATATTTAGTTTAAAATTAAATAAGTGGTTATTTGGCTGAAAGACATTTAACAAACAATCTTCTTAAGGGCCTTCAGGTGAAGGAAATAGTGAGTGAAATTTAATTAGCAATGGGATTCAACACTGACTTCCATTTAACCAAAGCCTGCAGGTATTTGTAATGGTAATTAAAATATATAGCTGTTCTTAAGTATAATTGTGTAAAGTAAAAAAAAATAAATAATGCAAAATTCTAGGAAATGACCAATGTTCCCAAATGGTTTTTCAGGGTACTGCCAAACTATATTTATACAATATATATGCAATATTCATAATATTTAATTGTGAATAATGGTATAATTTTGGATTTTGAATCTAATTTTGGAGTTTATTATTTGAAAAAGAAAACCCTGGAGCCAATTTTGTTTTCTAATCATATGGCGGGTATCTGGAACGTGAATGATACAGAGATAGTGTATGCCAATAAATATGATTTATAATAGTTTTGGAATAATATGTGGCTAAAAATATTTTGATGGCATTTACATCGAAAAGAAATTATTTTAAAGGCCATGCCCCTTTAAAATTTGGAAAATGGTTCCTGTTAACTGAAACTTTAAAAGGTTGCAAAGAAGGCAAGAAAGCTAAGCTCCTTCCAATACTGACATTTACCATTTGGAAATTTAATCCATTCTCTAACCAAGACAAACATCCTGCTCTGTAATAGAATTTGCAATTAGGGAAGAGCAAGCTCAGCTTTATCATTTGAGTCTTGTAAAACATTAAGTTTGATTCTATGGTTTTTTTCCCCACTCCATAGACATTTCCTTTTATTGTTTCTTACCAATCATGTAATTCTTTTCTGGAATTGGAATTTGCACCATTCGAATCATTGATTCTGAGGAATACATTCTTTTCGATAATTATAATTGATCCCAACCAAAAAGGCTTTAACCCAACGGTGCTTTTTCAAGAGGCAACTGGACATTCTGGTTTTTCTTTGAAGATGTTTTGCTTCTCATCCGAGAAGCTTCTTCAGTTGAACCATGACCTGGATGACTGAGAATCTCCATAGACAAAAAGTTATTCCATCTTTCAAGATCTCTTAAGTTCTTGCCATTATTTTCTAGAATTGTTTTGATATATATTTCTTGATTATTGCCTGTCAGATGCAATTCCACAAGAAATCTTCTCATGTTAAATGTCTGTGATTATTTTTGCTTACTGTATACTGATTTTTTTTTCTTTTTTGTAATGAATTCTTCAGTTATGGATTATTTTCATCTACTGTTTATTGCCCTTGTGGTACTGTTAATACTACATGATCTACATAACATTTTAGCTTATATTGCTCTCCTTGGATTTTATGTACAGATATTTGTTCAGTTCAGTTATTTTTCAGTTATTTTTCTACCAATATTTCTAAACCAATAAAAAATAATAAGGGAAAAGGTGCCTTAGCTTGTTTGAAAACCTACTGAGAGCTCTCAATTGGCTTTATAAAAGTTGTTTTTTTGGCACTTACACATGTTTTCGCCCCAGTCTTTGACCTCTTCTCTAGGAATTATTCTGCCAATAGGAAAAGACACTTGCTTATTGATTAACTATTATCTGTGATGTTTCTTATTGGAATACAACTTGTTTGGTTGATGTGTGTCATGTCTAAGGTGATTTCCTTAGGCATTTGAACTATTTTTGTGGATAGTCTACATTCAACAAAGAAATTGGTCTGTATGACTATGTTTTCTATTCATCACTGCTTTGTAAATCAAAGTTCTATATGCTTTTTTCCATGTTATCTGTCTCACTTTAATCTTCTAATTTTATTCATTGTGTTCATCAGTGGTTTCAGTCGGGTTTTAAAAAAAATTCTTTGTATTTCTATTAGCGCAACTGAACTAGTAGTGGGTTTCAAATCCCGTCGCTACCGGTTCACTCATGGATTTGTGTGCTCTCTCGTGTGTGTGTGACACTTCTGTGTACGTGCAGAAGCTTCTGCGCATGCACAGAGATCTCCGGGTGGGTGGGCAGAGCTTCCAGCTGCCGCCTCTACTTGTTCGTCCAATCTGGGGCACACCATTAGCATCCCACCACTGAACTGGACTCATCTGCTTTTACAAGTCTAATTTTTTTATTGACTTGTTTGTTTATTTGATAGTTATCTGATTTCTTAAAATATCTCTATGTTGGTCATTATTTTTATAGACATTTCAATATATTTCTTCATAGCAACTTCATCATTTCATTAATCATGAAATATATTATTTAAAATTTTTCTGTGATTTCTGATCTTAAATGTAATAATTTAGCCTCTTTTACTTCTGATAGGATAAATATTTGCATAATTTATTTATATGTTTAAAATCCTTTTATTCAGCCATTTATATTTTCTTTTGTATTTTTTCCACTTCTACTAACCTTAATTGTTTACAATTGATGCAATTCTTTCATCAGTTGTCTTTTTCAGTTACTTTTATACATTTGTTCAAGATCTCTTATTTAGCAGCTTATTTTTCTTCTTTATTAGATTCTCTTTGTTTTGCCAAATGTTACATTTTCTTTCTTTATTTTAATGAAAAGGCCTCTCATTTATTCTTTAATGTTTCTCTCTTGTTTTGTTTTGTTTTGTTTTGTTTAAATAAAAGATGAAAAGGACTTTGAGGTGGGATTTTTTTAAAAAAAATACATACAATTGGAAAACTATTCTTGTCATCTATTTACTATCTATCATCTATCATCCATCCATCCTTCCTTCCATCCATCCATCCACCCACCCACCCACCCACCCACCCACCTACCTATCTATCTATGTCTAGTTTTGAAGGTATGCAGTATTTTTGTCTAATAAATGGCATATGGAAATTGCCAAAAGTTACAACATAGTTTAAACTAACAAAGGTCCCAATATTTTCCAAGAACACAGCCCCAACAAGAATTCCTTTTATCATCTCTCCCACCTTCTTTCGAGAACTCTACAAGAAGATTGGGGGGGGGGGGACAGCCAGACAATTTAATGCTATTTTTTTGAATGCAGGATGCAGAAGGGCAAGGGTAAATCTAGCTTTACAATAAAGGTATTATATGTGTGTGTGTATGTGTTTCTCAGTTTTTTTATTTGTGTTTATCTAATTCCCTGAACCTCCAAAATCAGATCCACATAGCTTGAAATACTTAATTCTATCATATGTCAGCTATCTCATGGACTAGAATAGATACCTCTCTTGGAAATCTATTGAAATCTCCTCTTAAAAATGACTTACATGAAATATTTCATTGTTCTTTGACTGACAGATTTAATAATATATGGTGTTTTGAAACATTACCTGTACTGAAGTGTTTGATACAGAGTTTATTTTAATTACATTTTATAATTCTAGTGTTACAAATTTCATAGCAAAACTCTATGGATATTTACCAAGATGTAGCTTTCTGGATGTATTACAATATCCTTTTCCATATATATGCCAACAAGGTTGCCAAGACTAATCTATTAAATCGCACACTTAATCGATTAAAGCTTTCATTTCACATTAGAAATATCCCATCTCTGCAGTAATAGATGGCTTAAAATAAATCAAGGCATAAAGCCATGTAGACAATAGGGATATGAGAAGTAGTAGCGTGGTTCTTTAAATAAAAATATGTGGAATGAAAAAAAATGTCCTTGTTTAAGATGAAAGTTAATTGACTAATATGTGTGTTTGGGAATATACGAATACAGCGAGATAATTTATGAACTTGTTATTTTCTAATCCATTCTGACTTTGAGAGCTGTTATAATTTTTTTAAACAGTAAATAGATGGATAAATGGGAAGGAACTATAAAAGATCCTGGAAGTCATCACCTATGATGAGTAAAAATAACTCAGTTGCATGCCCTAGCCTACAATTAATGTTTAATGTTTTATATTCCAATTTTTATGATGTTGCAAGCTGCCTACAGTCATTCAATATTGACATGAGATGCATATAAATTGAAGAAATGAATACATTTAAAAATTAAATAAATATTACAACTGTCTCTCCATCAAGTTTCCAGGAAGGGTATGCAAAGTTGCAAATTATTCATAAATTCATAAGCATAAATAAGACTGCAAACAAATAAGACTGCAAACAAACACCCGGAGGCTCCAACTGGAACAGAGTGCGGCTGTGCGGGTGGTAATGGGAGCGACGTGGCGTTCCCATGTAACAGCTCTCCTGTGTGAGCTGCACTGGCTCCCGGAGGTCTTCCGGGTGCGCTTCAAGATTTGGTTACCACCTTTAGAGCGCTCCATGGCTTAGGACCTGGTTACTTACGGGACCGCCTACTACCACCAATAATTTGCCACCGGCCGGTACGCTCTCATAGAGAGGGGCTCCTCCGGGTGCCGTCGGCCAAACAATGTCGACTGGCGGCCCCCAGGGGGAGAGCCTTCTCTGTGGGAGCACCTACTATCTGGAATGAGCTCCCCCCGGAGATACGGAGGATCCCAGATCTACGCACCTTCTGCTGTGCTCTCAAGACCTTTCTATTCCACCAGGCAGCCTGGCCTAATCTTTTTCCCCTTTTTCTCTTTTAATACATAAATTTTAATCTGTTTTTAAATGATTGGGGTGTTTTAAATCTGTCTGGGCCAAATTTGTTTAATTCGGTTTTATTCTGTTTTTTAAATTTTGTATTTATGTATTTTATTGTTTGGCTGTTCACCACCCTGAGTCCTTCGGGAATAGGGCAGTATATAAATCAAATAAAGACTAAAAAGACTAAAGACTAAATGCCAAATTGGAAGGTATAGAATAACTCCTATAAATATAATGAGCTTTATTTTTTTTTAGATTTTTTTAAAAATCCTGCTGTTATTATTGTTATAAATATCTCACGATGGCAAACATATGTAATACTCTTTCCTCATAAAAGTGCTTATTTAAAAATGCATTGCTCTCTTCTTTGCGAGGCATCTTTGCAATTCATGAATAAGAAGCTGTGTTCCTTGGCATTTTGAGAAAGACGCATTGCTTAACGTCCTGCAATATTCAAAAGCATTAGAATATAATTTAACCTATGAAATAAAAAGTAAAATAATGGAAGGTTAGGCCATATTTATTCAGCAGACCACACCAATTATTATTGGTTAAATGAGAATGTATAAAACTTACCGGAAATATACTGGTAAAATGGGAATTAGACAACTTTCTGAGAGCTGGAGGCTCAGCAACCAGTAACTAACCAAAGATACCTGTAAGCATAATGAGACCAAATCACAGGCAAAAAGATGAAGTAATTGTAAAATAGCCATGACTCTAGTAATCCCCCCCCTCCTAATATTTCTGATATATTTACCACTTTTTTCTTTCTGGGAATCTGACTAACACCTTGTCATATCAGTTTATTCTCATTGTGAGAAACAGAACTTTTTATTTCTTGGCAGGCAAGATTTGAAATTGCACAGATTTCCTCAGGGCACCTTGTACTAGAATAAGCATATTTTTTTAACAATACAGTTTTCTGTCCATCATGAAAGCAGAAAAATGTTCCAAAGATCCCAAAGTCAAAGGCTTCAAAGTCAAATCCTTTAATCCTACCGGTAGGTATCTGAAAATACCTGTGGAGTCCCATTTGTACAATGGAAAGTAATGTCATTTCAAGCATCATCTGGCTCAAGAATGAAAAGTAAATATTCTCCTGCTCAGGTTTCAAATACTCTGTTATCTTTATTCTTAGATGATCTTCAGTTACATTTAAATAAGTCATACTTTAGAATGGAATGGAAAGCTCCAATGCTTCAAAACCAAAATAAAACTTAAAACTCATGATTTGACTTCGTTTATCCTGTTCTCTTCCATGACATGAAATATAGGAAAGAATTCTGATTGGTTTGACTTTCATCATCAGATAGCTGTACAAAGAACCAATAAGCAAAGTGCGAGTGAGCCTTTATGCACTTCAACATGTATTCAATTAAAATACTCATCTTTTACATTGGATAGCACAGTAGTTTTTTGTTCTGTGTACATTTAACATGGATACAGCAGTACAAAGCTATTCATTTGGATAGTTATTTAGACATCAGGATAGAGAAGAGACAACATCCCACACATTTTTTACTAGTGCAACTCTTCTAGAAGTTTTGATATTTTTTCTACTCTACTGTTGTTTCTCAAAAGGATGTTATTGTGATAACACTTTTTTTCAGAAAACTAAAAAAAACCCCACATATACCAGATGTTTGTATAAACATGTGCATGTGGAAACATGTATATAAATCTTAACAGGAGCCTTATTTAAATCAATAATATGCATTTTGCTAGGAACTAAAAATACACTGTTTAATGTTAATTCAGTGAATATCTGTGTCTGATCTATTCATATATTGTTCCCTAGTACCCAAACTATCAACAAATACTGTATACTGTGTAATTATTTATCTGCACTTATTTCAGTTGGGTTTCAAGCTGGGATACAGTACAAAGACAGCCATGCTTGATGATGAACTTTGGCACAGCTGGAATGGGTTGTACATCCATTGTGATACTCCATGATCTCTCAGTGCCTTTTGATACATCACTCACAATATCCTTCTGGACATGCTGTGGATTTTGAGAATGGGAGACACTGAATTGCAGTGGTTCACTTCCTTCCTTAGAGGTTAGTTGGTATTAATGAGGGAAATGTCATGCCTGTGGTCTCTCATTTGTGGGGTGCTTCAGGGCTTGACAGTCTCCCCTCTCCTGTTTAACATTTGCATGAAAGGATTGGGTGAGGTCATCTGTACATTTTTGTTCAGTATGCTGAATGAACTATTTATTAGTACTCTGATAATACTAAATTTTGTAGCTCAACCCTGAGCTGTGCAGGTGAAGCTGTCAATGTACTGATCGAGTGTCGTGAGGCTGTTCAGGTGTTGATGGCACAGAACAGACTTTAGTTCAATCCTGCCCAGACTGACTGGTGGTGTTTCACACACACACACACACACACACACACACACACACACACACACACCTCAGATCAGGAAAATTTCCATTATTGGTCTTGAATCCAGGTTTCTGGATTTCCAGCTACACATATCCTGGTAATCTCATGACTGCATTACTTCAATATGCTCCACTTCTGCTTGCCAGCTAGGTCATCTGAAAGCTATAGCTGGTGAAATACACAGTGTGTGTAGTAATGCATAGCTTTCAGCATGGTCATATGTCACCACTGTTAAGAGATCTGCATTGGTTGCCAGTCTTCCAAGTGTAATCACGGTGCTGACCATTACCTATAAAGTTCTTCATGGAATAGGACCTGAATACCTGAGGAACTGCCTATTTCCAACTGTTTCTGCTCACCATGCATATTCCGACAGAGTGGGTTTACTTCAGATCCCTTCTGTTAAATGTTGTTATGTTAAGGGACTGAAGAAATATACCTTGTAGATCACAGACAAGAGATATGGACAGCAATATTTCTCTTAGCATTAAAAAAAAAAACCACTTAAAAACTGGCTTTGGTCTCAGTCTTGGGGTTTATGTGTTTGTGGGGCCTCTAGTTTGTAAATTAATAACATTCTATCTCTATCTACCTCTCCCTTTCCTTCTCCTTCTCTCTCTCTCTCTATCTCTCTCTCTGTGTGTGTGTGTGTGTGTTTTAAGAGGCATTTTGTTCTAGTGGTTAAGGCACCAGACTAGAAATCAAGATACTCTGAGTTCTAGTCCTGCTTTAGCCATGAAAGTCTAGTCCTGCCTTAACCATGGGTGATTTTCGGCCAGTCATATTCTCTCAGCCCAACTCACCTTACAAGTTGGTTGTTGTGGTAGACAAAATAAGAGCAGGAAGGAGTATTAGGTATGTTCATCAGTCTGAATTATGTATGAAAATAATAAAGGTGGGATTTATATAAATAAATAAAATAGAAATTATATTACCAATTAATAACATCTACTTTAAAGAGAAATTACCTGATTTTGCTTTTCCTGCCATCACCCCATGTCAAAGGAAAATAAATTGGAACAAACAAATTTGAGATCATCCACACTTGCTCTTCCCCTTATTTACTTGTCCATCTTCTTTTGCATTAATGAGACCAAAGTAGCAACATTGGCCTTTCCTTCTGAAGGTCCCCCTTCTCTCCCACTCTCTCTTTTTCCAGGAAAGCAATGGCTGAGAAGAGTGGCAACTTCCTAGATCAAATTGCACTAGTATGAAATGTGACATGATAACTGAAATAGAATCAACTTAATATTTAAAATAATTTATTTGAAATTATTTGATCCTAAAGAACCCTTTCATTTATTAAATATTGTGTCTGGTTCCTATACATTTATCTCATCTTTTAGACATATGCAGTGCTACATGATAATTAGGTGAGCATTATTTAGTTACCTGAAGGTATACAATACACTTGACACATTTTTCATTAGTCTTCTTCAGGAATATTTGGCATATGCAATGATCAAGATTCAAGAAAATAGCAAGGAGTTGCCAATACAGATGGCAAAGATATATATTTGGTATGAACTTATAATTCCAAAATCAATATGTTCTATATGTTCATTTATGTACTAAAATGTGGACAAAATTTACATAAGGACATAAATCTTATGCATTAAGAATAAGTATGGACAAAATTATATACTGTATATTACCAAAAGCCCATTGCTAGATCTGGCTGTTCTAGACATTTTTTTTATGCAGTTTCAAACCTTCCCTTTCAGTACCTTTCCTTTTTCCAGTCAGGAATCAGGCTTGGATATGGAATCGACTCTTGGATGACCTCTGGTAGGAGTAAGGTGGGAATAGTTTGTCTTGACTACTCATCTGCTTTTGATACCAGCAACCATGATTTTCTTCTGGACAGGCTTTGGGGCTTTGGATGGACAGCCCTTTCCTATGGGAATGATGCCAGTCAACATTGATAGAGACAGACAGATCTAGCCTTGTCACAGTGCCAATCCTCTGGAACAGAGTTCCCCAGAAATCAGACACACTTTGACCCTGCTGGATTTTTGTAAGATTTTGAAGACCTGGTTTTGTTCTAGAGCTTGGGGCCTTATGGTAAAGCCCATATCATGGTTATGCTAATTGTTGTTTGTTGGTTTTCTTGGCTTCTATATATGTTATTTATAATATTGCTTCTATCTTTTTAAAGATATTGTTAGTCACCCAGACTTTTTTATTTGAAATGGATGAATATACCACCACAAACACACAGAAAATATATATACAAATTTGGGGGAAGGTGTTTTTGTTTTGTTTTTTGACTCAAAAATTAAGACAAAAGCCCAATTTTTTTTTCTGAAAACATTGTATTGCTAATCAGAGCTTATAAAACTTATGCTAGAACAATCTCAGAGTCTTGTTCAACTGTTTGGAATCTCCACCGTATATCTGACATCAGTACAATTGAGCAGATTCAGAAATATTTCATGAGAAAAGTCTTGCACTCTTCTGTACACAATAGAATTCCCTATGCTACTAGGCTCGAAATTCTCGGTTTGGATAACTTAGAACTGTGTCGCTTGCAGTCAAACCTAAGTATTGCATACAAAATTATACATAGTAATGTTTTACTTGTAAATGACTTTTTTTTTGTTTTAATTGCTATTATACATGTGTTAACAACCGCTTTAAACTCAGTGTAAATCGTTCTAAACCTGACTGTAAAAAATATGATTTCTGTAATAGAGTTGTCAAAGTCTGGAATGCTCTACCTGATTCAGTTGTTTCAGCTACAAATTTTCACAGTTTCAGTCACAAATTGACTTCTGTGGACCTCACTCCATACTTAAGTGGTCCGTAGAGGGGGCGTGCATAAGTGCACTAACATGCCTATCGCCCTGTCATTGTATTTTTATTTTTTTATTCTTGTTCTCATTTTTCTTTGACAAATTCTAATAAATAAATAAAAATAAATAAATAAAATATCAGTATTGAAAAAGTAACATAGAAAGACTGAAGCTGAAGAGTTGGGATTTTTTTTGACACATAATTTCTCTAGAGATGAAGCAATATTCCAGAACACAGAATGTCAAATAGCTCTCTCCAAAAATGTGGTTCATGGAATTTATATACTAAAAAGTTGGATATGGATATGGTATCCATTGTTCAATAATTCATACATGCAAACTATTCATGCTATTTTTTTTTATAAATGCTGTTATGCGGCGTGCTTCTATATTCTGTTCTGATATCTCTGATAGCAGTCCATATGTACTTAATAATTTTTAGATTTTTAACATTAGAGATGTATATTTAATATTAAGATGTGTATTTCTGCCCAGTTCTTTCACTTCTGTGTATATGAGCAACCATTTGCCAGCAGAAGAAAAAAAAGGGGAAATGCCAATTATGAGAATGAAAAAAACAGCAGCTCATGGCTGTTACATGAACATATTTTGATTTGCTTTAGAAGAAAACACTTGTCAATTTTTAATAGGTATTCAAGCAACATTTTCTCCACTTTTTAATCTTGCTATATTTTACATTTCAGTCATTATTTCATCTTATTATTATTTTCTACCGTGATGAAATTCAGTGACAGTACCTCATTAACTAAAGGGGTTTGTGTGAGGAAATAACTTACTGGAGGGAAAAAATATCTTGTACCAGCTATTACATCAAGTGGTGCCATTGTAAGCCTTGAATGCTTGGAGACGTACAAGTAGTGACAGAAATAATTCTGTGTACATTCAAAGAAAGGTGAACATTCAGAGATAACTGTCCTGCTCTCTATGATCAGAACTAAAGCTGTTGTCAAAAATTCACTTAAACCTTTACAATTAAGAAAAGAAAGCCAGTTTTCTGCATCTGAAATAGTACTCTGGGAAGCAATGCTCCTTAAGAACATTAAATCAATAAAGCTTTGTTGAATAATACATTATAAAGCATTCTACAGTACAAAATAATATTTGGTGGATATTCTGTAAGTATGATACTATCTTTTAGCATTATGTATATAGTACAGGTATTTCTCAATTTATAACCTACTTCCTAGTGACTGTTCAAAGTTATATCAGACCTCCAAAATCCTACTCATGACCCAATTCCAAAGTTATGGCCACTGCAGTACCACTGCAATCATTTGCCCTTATGATTGACCACAGGGACACTGAAGCAACCCTCCCCATCTCCTTCCCACTGGGTTCCTGCTTCCCATCCCACCAGACCTTACACTTTCCTCCTCACTTACCTTTTGAAGATCTCTGGAGCTCAGGTTAGGAAAGAAGGGCAGTGCATCCTTTCCTAGACCACATGGCATGATCCTAGATCCTGCCATTTTCAAGGCAACCATTGAATTGTAGGCACTCTAAAAATGGTGGCTGCTGCTGAGATCATGCCATGTGATTCAGGAATGAAGCAACTTGCTCTGCTTCCTTAATGTGAAATCTGTGGACCCCCAAAGACTTTTTTGTTAGGAAGCATAACATGCTGCTTTGTTCTTAGGCTGTATGGTGCAAACCGAGAAGTGGCTATCATTTTGGGGATGATCACATTGAAATGTGGGCACTCTGAAAACGGCAATTGCTTCCAGGATTATTTCATGTGGCTCAGGAACAAAGAGGCATGCTTTGCATCCCTAACAGAAGTTCTGGAAAGGTCTGCAGTAGACCAGAGCTTGCTTTTAAAGAAGCAGAGCAAACAACTATATTCCTGAGCCACATGGATGATCTTGGATGTAGCCACCATTTTTGAAGTGTCGATGCAACTACTCCAAAAAGGATAACTGCTTCTGGCATTGCACCACATGGCCCAGGAATGGAGTGGCCTTCCCTAATTTAAGCTTCACAGATCTTCAAAAGGTAAGTGTGTGATAGGTGACATAGGATGGGAAGAAGGGTGTGGTAATTCTGAGAGGCAGGAAGTGTAACACAGGGATCCTCAGTGATGTGAGAAGCCCTAGGAAATCAGTACATTCAATCTATGCATAAGAAAGCTAGAAGAATATTGGGGGGGGACTATGAAAACCAAAGCTGAAAACACACTTTTTTAACTTTCAAAGAGGAAAACATGTTGAAGAGGTTTTTCAAAACAATATTCAAAATAAGGAAAATGAAAAAGCAGCATAAGAAAAGTTACGACAAATAAGGAAAGTTTTCTCTCTTAAAATTGGTGAAATTACAGGAAATGGAAGGATTAGGCAAGAGCAATTGAGGCATTAAGGCAATCAAAGCTTGCCTTAATGTGTTGTTTATTCACTGCATTGTTTAAAGATGAAGAAGTTAAATTATTGAAAGTGGCAGGTAAATTGCTAATAGCGATATGTAAACAAGTATGAAATAAAACCATGATCTACAGGTTGGAAAAAAAATAAGTGCTTATATAGTGCATATAAGAACATATGAAAATTACCAAGTTGTTATTTAAATCATTGTATAAGGTAAGTTTTGTTTACAATCTTACAAAAAATATTAGAACATACATGGAAAATAAAAAGCCAAACCAACAGAATGGTAGCAGAAAAGATAGAAGAACATGAAATCAGATAGTTTCCTTAAGGTGGTTAATGGAGTGATTAAAAGAATTTAGGAAGATTTATATTTGATTTATTGACTACACTAAGGCCTTTCATTCTGTAGATCATGCAAGAATGTGCAATCAGTTAAAGCTAGTACATGTGCTAGAGCAGGGGTGTTCAAACTCACAGCCCATGGGCCGAATGTATCATACACTGACTACGCCCACCCCCATTTTAGCGAAGGGGGGAAAAGTCACTTGACAACAACATGACGATGCAAATTTGACACCCCTCTGCTAGAGTGAACCAGTTTAATGTAATTGTAGCATTAGGCTACAAACCAGGAGTCTGAAAATTTGAGCTTCAGCTCAGCTGAATGATGTTGAGCCAGTCAGTGTCTTTCAGCTTTAGAAATCAGACAGGGGCAAACCACTTCTGAAAATATTGCCAAGAAAACCATGTACTCCACCAAAAGTTACCACTGACTTGAACAAATCAATCAATCAATCAAGATAGAATATCAAATTATTTTTTAAAGAAATTTTACAGTGATAAAAGAAATTGCAAAAACAATGTTTCGTAATAGGAAGGAGAATGAGACAAGAATATATTGTCTTCTTATCTCTTCAACTTATTCAGCAGACTTGAAAATGGAAGAACTGACAGTTGGAATCAATATAAAAGGCTAAACTGCTAACAGCTTTAAATATATAGACAATACTACTTATTTAACTAAAAGATTTAAAAAGTAGAAAAACTCATTAAAATGTTAATATTTAATATTAAAATGACAAAGTTACTGTCCACTATCATGCTTAGATAAAATCACTATTAACAGTGAAAAAAATTAAAATGGTAGAAAGTTTGGTTTCTCAAAAATAAGAATGAATAGTATGTTGAAAAAGTAAAGAGGTTAATCTATTGAGGGAGGCGATGGTAAACTTAAAACAAGATAGTGAAGAGTATTTTTGTAAAATCAGAGATCAGGGTAGTTAGAAAGATACCAAAATCAGAGATCAAGGTGGTTGGAGGCATAGAAACCAAGCTGAACCAGACAGAATCCATGTCTAACTGGAATGTAAACTCTTTCTGGCTTGCCCAGCCAATTATATTTCCTAGTGATTATGATGGTTAATAAGGTTAATTAATCATGATTGATTTTTGAGCTAAAACGTACATATAAAAGCCACCTGAACACAGAAATGCATGGGAATGCACTTTAGAATAGACTAAAACAATGATGAGCCAAAGATGAGGAGAATATCAAAGTATGACTGATAAAAATACCATAAACCTTGGTATATATACCCTAACCCTAACCTTGATATAAAAATACCAAGTCATGACAACAGCTTTCATGATCAAGAACAGCTAGATGACTTCCCACTTTGCCTTCTAAATTGTAATAATATATCATTACAAAATTGATGACTGTCATGAGCTCAGAATCCAACACTTGCTTTAAATCAAAGGGGAAATATATAAGTTTGTAAGAAAGTATGAATAGAGTGTGAAAAGCATTTATAGTTATGTTTATTTGCTGGGTTTTTGCCTGTTACTTTTCTCATTTTCTTTTCTCTGTGTTCCATTTTAGGAAATACTTCTGGAATCAAAGAGCTGTGAAATAATTGTGGTACATATCTGATTACTAATTTAGATAATATCTGCTTACATAAACAGAGAAAATTCTGTTTTCCATGATGTGTAGATCTGATTAATTGTGCTGGAACTGAGAGATATATTGAGGAACAATTTTATCTCAGTTTTGATTCAGTAAACCTATGCCATTGTTCTACACTGTACTGTTGCCTTCTGTGGTTTCTACTGGTGACAAATATCCTGAGACAAGATGTTTTCTCTGTTTTCTCACCTCCAAGAAAAACAGTAAGAGAATGGTCTTTTATTGGTTATGTATAGCTGTAAATCTGAACATTGAGAGAGAGCAAGATAAATAACATAGATACCTTCACAACATGATTCTTTAGATAGTTAATAAGAGTATTGTGATTAGTGAATGCTTTAACACTGGGGATTTTTAAGAAGAGATGGAATAACCATTTGTCTGAAATGGTATAGGGACCTGGTGGTGAACCTATGGCATGTGTGCCAGAGGTAGCATGCAGAGCCCTCTCTGTGGGCATGCACGCCGTCACACCAGCACAGTATGCCATAGGGCAGGTGTTGGCAAACTGCGGGCTCTTTCATCTCTCTGCTGTGGCTCCCTGTCAGGTGATCCCACCACTGGCTGGCCCCGCCCCTCGCCTTTCCCTCCCAGTCACCCCGAAGGAGTCTTTTTTTTCATCAAGTTTTTTAAAAATATATATATATATATATACATATTATGTGGACGGTGTGGTGTTTGAGTATCATACATTTCAATACAGATAAACATATTCATAATTATTACATTCCATTTTCCTTATTCCATAATATTTACCCCATCTTTTATACAAAATTTTAATTTTCATATAAATATTAACAAGTATGCAATAATATCTAAACCGATATGCTTTAACGTCCACCATATTATCTTTCATTATAATTTCAATAGTAGAAAAAATCAAGTAGAAAAAATACGAAATTGCCCGTCTGTTTTCTTTTCTCCTGTACACCATATTTCACCATATTTTACAATAATCCATCTCCTTTCCTCTTCTTTCTCTTCCCTCTTCCCTTCTCCCCTCTCTTTCTCTACTTCCCTCCTTCCTTCTCCTCTTTTCCCTCTACTTCCCTCTCTCCTTCTCCTGCAGATACTCTCTGTATATTTTAAAGTTTGTTAATACACATAAATATATCTACTTTCACATTACCTACACAATAGTCATATTTTATACACTTTTAATAATACCACCATTCAACCTCTCATTTCCAATTAATAATGAATTCTCATTCATAATTTTCTAGTTTCATATCTATTTGTGCTAATGTTTATCCTAATATTTATTTATATTAAATACAACTAATTGTCCAGCCTATATCATTAATATTAATACAATTATTAACATATAATCATGACATATCTATAACTCTTTTTCTCCCCTTCACCATTATCTCTTATCCACATCCCATCCTTTAATCCTACCTTTTTAAAACTTGTCTCCCATTTTCCTCTTAAATCTTTCATTCCATCTACTTTGAAGTTTATATTCTGAATCCATAATTTAATTTTTTCTCTTTGCCCTGTCTTTTACTACTGTTTAATTTGAAAGCCTTCTGCTCTAAAGCCTATCATTTCTCTCCCAACCTCTTCCCGTTCCTCCCATTTCTTTTTAAAATCTTTTAAAATGTTTTCCGACTGTTTTAATTTCACAATTCTTATTAATTTTAATAGTGTCTCCTTGTTATCTTCTTTTTGCTGCTTTCTCAGTTCTAATTCCATTTCTGTTCCAGCTGATGATTCCATTCTTTCTTTCTTGTCCTGGTCTTTGCTCGTTGTCTCCTATATAAAATTTTCTTCTCTTCTGTCTATACAATCAAATATTTCCACCATGTCCTTGCGTAGTTCCAGGATAAGGTCCTTAATGTCCTTAACATTTTGAATTATTAACTCCATTCTGTTTGAGTTTCCACAATCATCAGTTCAGAAACCAAACCTCCAAATCAAATTTAAATGTCTCATAAATGTTCAATCAAATCAGTTAGTTAATTCAGGGATCCTCCACTCCTCAAGTCGTTTTTGTATATCCAATAGTACTTAGGGGTCCCCAGACACAAATTCTTTTTTAATATTCCAGTCTCGTGGTTAGAAGGTAAATATGTATAGTTCAACATTTATTTCCCGTCATTTCAATATTTACTCCCAAGTTGCAAAAATTCACTGTCATCAGTAGATGGTGCTCTTTATTTCACTCTGCTACCTCTCTGCTTTTATTTTGTTTCTTTATTTTGCTCTGCTTTTATTTTGACAAGTCCAATTTATTTATCTTGCTTAGTTTAACTTATAACTCCATTACTTATGGCAAATTATTTGAAAAAAATGTAGGTTCATAGTTCCAGCATCTTAATATGCCTTCTTAATATCACGCCTTTTGTTTTGAGGATTCCATTTCCAACTACTTTTCTTTTTAAACAAATATTTATTTCTTTAAATTTCCAATATGCATTTTCACAATAGTTACACACCGTTGTAACAAATTGTTCTAAAAGGTATTCCCCTTAAATTTTTGGGAGGTCCAGCTTCAGCTGTAAATCTTTTCTTATCCAGATGACATACCATTCACCATTTATCTGCTCCTGCACAAACGTATGGTTTCTGGATGTTCCCCGGCTTCATGGCAGCCATTTTAACTGCCACTACTCCTAATCTTCAAATGAGGGGGTTTTCCGAGTCAGTGAGGGGAGATGCAGCTCCCCTCAACCTGCAAGGTGGTCCCCCTTTGCTTCACCATCCCTACAGGGTGGCTATGGCTTCAAATGAAGCCCCAACAGGGAGAGCTAGGAATAGACCTTGGAGGTCGTGGATCTCACTTCCAAAGGCACTGGAAGTTCAACCGGAAGATCTCTCCAAAGGAGTCTTTGAGGGCTGAATGCTGAGAGGCATGGATTTCATCTATCTTCTGTGTTCTAACACCATACTGAAGCAAACCAAACAGGCTGGGGTCTCCCTCCCTGTTAAGCAGCCCAGCCAAGCCTGCCTACGAGCTCCACCAAGCGTTCCAAACATTCCAAACATTCGGCTCGCACGTCCCTCCTGGCCAGTGCCAGCGGAGGGAGGGATAGATAGAGGAGACAGAGAGAGAGGGGAGGGAAAGAGGGAGGGAAGGAAGGAGAGATGGAGGGAAAGAAAACAGAGAGGTAGAGAGAAAATGGGGAAGAGAGAGACAGAGAAAGAGAGAGGAAGGGAAAGAGAAAGAGAGAAGGAGGGAGAGAGAGAGAAACAAAGAGAGGGAGGGAGCAAAAGAGAGAGAGAGAGAGAGGGTGAAAGTGAGAGAGAAACAGAGAGAGGCAGAGAAGCAGATAGAGACAGAGGGAGAGAAAAAGAGAGAGAGAAAGACAGAGAGGAGAAGAGAGAGGGAGGGAAAGAGAAACAGACAGATGTAGAGAGAAAAGGAAAAAGAGAGAAAGACAGACACAGAGAGGGAGGAAAAGAGAGAGAGAGAAACAGAGAGAGACAGATAGAGAGGAAGGGAGGGAAAGAGAGGGAGGGAAAGAGAGAGGGAGGAAAGAGAAAGAGAGGGAGGGAAAGAGAAAGAGAGAAATACAGGGGGAAGAGGGAGGGAGGGAAAGAGAGAAGCAGAGAGGCGGAGAGAGAAAGGGAAAGAGAGAAAGACAGAGACAGAGAAGGAGGGAAACAGAGAGAAACAGAGAGGCAGTTAGAGAGAGAGGGAGGGAAAGAGAGAGAGACAGAGGGGGAAAGAGAGAGAGGGATGGAGGGAAAAAAAGAGAGAGAAACAGAGAGAGGCAGAGAGATGGGGAGGGAAAGAGAGAGAGAAAGAGATGGGGGGAAGAGAGAGGGGGAAGAGAGAGGGAGGGAGGGAAAGAAAGAGAAAGAGGGAGGGAAAGAGAGAGAGAGAAACAGAGAGAGACGGAGGGAAAGAAAGAGAGAAAGAGAGGGGGAAGATAAATGATATTACAAAAGTTTTTCTTTTTTAATGTTGCTAAACGTAATATTTCAACAGCAGAAAAAAATGAATGGGCATAAAAGTGCATTTATCACATTTTTCTTAGAACAATTAGCTGAACTCTGCCTTGTTTACCATTATTTTAGGTAGTAAAACCTCATTATTCAGGTTAAATTGCCGTGTTGGCATTTTGCGATAAATAAGTGGGTTTTGGATTGCAGTTTGGGTACTCGGTCTCTAAAAGGTTTGCCATCACTGGCATAGGGTTTTCTGCTTAACCAGGGGATTTGGACTAGAAGACCTCCAAGGTCCCTCCAACTCTGTTATTTTGTTAAATCAATCTATACCCAATAAAGACTATTCCTTCAAGGCAGTAGTCATTGGACTATTTTAATAGACATTTGGGCTATCTTCACATTTTGGGTCATGTGATGCAAATGGAGGATGGATGAGAGGGGAAACTATATTTGCCAAGGAAAAAAGAATAGAAAGATGAATCATATTGATTATAGGACTGTACTTGGAAGAGCTACAAATCAGAGGCTATCAAGCATTTGCCAATGTTGTCACTAGAGCTGAATCAATTGGATCATACAACAAGTTAAATTTGTAGAGAAAATTGACCTTGGTAATCAAATGTATTTGATATTGTCAGATGGAAATTGTTTTTATAAACAAGGACACAATTTTGTTAGTATTTTGTGTATATTAGATTACATTTAAATAAAATTATGCTTACACTCTAATGAGAGAAATTAATAACTGACAATCCAATACTTTCCTTTAGAGACATAATCTGTTTAATAAATATGACTGTAAAATCAATAAACAATAGCAATTATACATTACACTACATTGTATCCAACCAAGAGAGGAAATTACATCAAAAAGTCATTTCAAAATTAGCAATAGTTCAATGCTATAAGAAAAGAAATCAAATTTATTTCCTATAAAAATAACACCACTAATATTGGACTTCTATCCATTAGAATTGTGAGAATTATTGTATAGTGATCTCTCATTATTTCTCCATACCCCGACAGATACACCGATGGATACACATAATTTGCATCTGATAGGAAAAGGTATAGAAGAATTCCAGAGATTTATCAATATTATTTTATAGTTACCTACTTTTTCTGTTTTGAGACTATGGATAGTATTCTGTCCTTGTTATGTGAAAAAAATATGGATTCTGTTCTGATGCACTACATCCCTAATTTCTTAGCATTACAATAAGCCAAATATTATTCTCACTCTATATTTCATATATTCACATGTAGCAATTTGGGCCTTAGTATTAAAATGGACTTCAGAAAATAATGAGATTGAAGATTGAAATTAAATGATTTTTTTTAATTTTTAGGGGAAATATTTAAGTAATTAACCCTATTATTTAAATAATTGGACCTCAAAAAAATTGCTTGTGTATTTCTTGATTTAAAACTGAAAATAGTGTTAGTATAATACTGAAGCTTTCCTTATGGCCAGTTGTTTTTCCAAACCTGCACCAATGTTTTGTTTGGGTGGGAGGCATCTATAAGGCAGCAAAGCAACATCGTGACTCATGGGAGCAGAAACTCGACTTGCTGAAATAACATGAAAAATATCCAATATGGTTTTCCAAATTAATTTTTAGAAATATTGAGTTATGGGCTTAACTGCTTTTCAAATCATTCATATAACCAAATGCTGCACAGGAAAGGGCACTAGCTTTTTATTTTTAATCATCCTCCTGAAAGGATTCTGTGCATTAGTGCATTATGTGGTACACTAGCAGCTTAATTCAGGATATTTGAGCTCTATTTTACTCAATCTCACTGGCAGTAAGAATACATGTGCAGCCTTAATAACAGAGCTGTGCCAAAACAATCACATCAGCATCTTATATTAGGAAAACTTATCTTGCCAGTTTCAATTCCAGTAAAAGAGGATATTTATAAATATCATCCATTGATGGAAGATGAGGCATACCAAAGCCTGTTGCCCAGGCAACAGCTTCTCATTAGGTAATGATTACAAGATTTGCAATAAATATCCATATAACAGTGCTGATGCCAGCAGCTTACTAGAGTGCATTTCCGACCTCATAGCCCCTCAGTGTTTGCTAGAATTAAGGATTTGACCTTTAAAACTGGCATAAATCTGAAGTAATCTAAGTTAAATGATGTTTAAATTAAGCTTAAGAAAACCTGTCATATTATAAAAATCTGAAACAATGTATCTCAGTGGATCATTTTTCATTTTCCCCTGCATATATGGAATTTCATTAATTTTATTATAAATAGCAATTACCATATTAATAATCATACTTATTAATACAGTCACATTTTAGTATTCATTTTGAAGTTCAAAGTTTCATAACACTTTTTTTAAAGTTTTAAGCGTAAGTATTCAAATATCTAGCTGTTGAATTTTTTTAATATTGTTTGAAAACAAAAATATAAACCAGATTAATTATTTAAATTCATTTAGAAATTAATAACTATAGTTAATAACCTTAACTATAAAGTCCTCAATTATGATCCTTCTGAATGCTATCATACCACTGGATATGTTTTAAAATATCTAATAATAGGAATAATATAACTTCCAAAAATTAATAGAAATTCCAGTGCTTTGGAAAACAGTTTCATTGGACTAACTTACTTACCTGGGTAAGTGAGGTAGATATTTTACTAGTATTTTACATCTTTGTATTATACCTCAATCAACACTTTATGGATTCGATGCTTTAGCATTAAATAACAGATCTTCATTTTCAATGAATTACATAATCCCTGATACTCCTTACTTTATTTGATGTTACTTTATGCTATATGCCAGAATCAGATAGACTAAGAGAGAGATAAGGACATCCAATTCATACTGAGGGGTCGCTATTCCAAGAGAATGTTCATGTCCCATTAGTGCATGCGCACTCCAGGAGCTGGTGTCATGGGAATTATATTTCTCACACTGAATCCAATATTTGTAATAAGATAATATCTTTACTAGAGTGTAACTTTTCATGAAGCAAAAAGTTATAAAAATCCAGCAGTGGGGACCAACCAGCGAATGAAAAAATTAGGCCAGGTCTTTCAATCATCAGGCTTACAATTAAAAGTCATTCTCAACATGTGGATTATATCTTTAATGCATTAATCAAGTTTCAGTTTACAGCTAACATGTACATCGAGTCTCCCAGTGAGGATTATTTTCAATCGGTTACAAATTTGGAGAACTAAAATCTGCTCAGTGGAACATTTTCCCTGACTCAGTCTAGAAAAATAATGTATTTGAATCTGGTCTGTAGAACTTGTAGCTGGACCTGTTTTATTCCACAATGCAATAAAAACAATGAAATAAAAATGGTAGATGTTTTTAAATAGATATTGAAATTATTTAGCATCTATCTGAAAAGTTAATTATATGGCAAAGGACATTGATATATTCCAGCTACAAGATGTAAAATTAGCCCCAGTATGGGGAAAACATTTTATGTAAATAGTACAACTTGATTTAAAGGTTTCTGTTATGTCTACATCTTATGCAAACATATTATCTATTAAAACTATTATCTACATTTTGTGGGATGTTTATAATGGAATCACACAAACATCATTTCTGTATAAAGTCCAGGGATAACAGGACTTGCAATTTATTCTTCTGGAACAAGTCCTTTTGAAAGTTGATGATTGTTGGCTTGTAGATTGAACCAATTTATCTGTAATAGTCACTCAATGTACCAAATAACTCTCATTTATTTTGGGTTTTTAAAAAAACCATTTTAAAAACCCACCAATACATTTGGGAAGAGGTAACAATGTGGAAACTATAGGAAATAATATTTTTCCCAATTAATTCCATTCTACTAATGAATAATTATCTCCAAAGTGAATAGATGGGATGCTAGCAAAAATGCTTAAAATTATTATTACAAATGCTAAGTGGAATAGTCTTTATTAAATTGGAGGGTAAAAGAGGTAGCTAATAATGGCAAAGACAAGCTAAAACTGATATTCAAACTCTCTTGACTAGATTTATATCTATAAAGATAGTTGTTTTTTGTTGTTCTTGAACTAGAATGGCATGAATGAAAGTGTCAATCAACTACATATGAAATATTTTGATTTTTGGCAATGAAAAACACATTTTAACTGTCTTACACTGCCTTTAACAAAATTAAAAAGGACTCCAGACAAATTATTTCATGGAGTACGTAAAATACCAGATGAAAACACAAGGGGAAAAATAATAAAACTGCTGTTTTAAAAACTCTATTTTTTCCTCCCTGTATTTCAGGAATGTAGGCTATAGTGCCAAAGTCATCTATAATCCCTCAGGGCTAAAAATGTTAGGAGTTATACTGAAAGTCAGCAAGTTTACGCTTACCTAATTTCCCTCCCAAAATACCCCATGCACATTCTTGGCCTATATCAGTATGGATCATGTAAAATTAAATCTTGATTAGAAAAGGAAATGGGAAGAGAATTAAGATAAAGTAGTGTTTTCCTTTTACCCCACTAAAATAGAGCACCTGTACATTCTAAATATGTTACCCAAATGACATCCACATGCACAGGCTTAAAGCTAAAAACCTTTTTTGTCATCAGAAGAATCAAAAGTCCAAAAGCAGTGACTGGTTCCTCTCTCTCTCTCATTTTGTATGAGATTTTGTATGATATATATATATATATATCATACAAAATATATATTTATATTGAAGGGGATAAAGATAGATTGGTGTCCTTGTTTCAAACATTAATACAGGTAGGAATTTCTTTTGTGCTTTGAGTCTCAGCAACTGTGGAAATACTTCCTGTAGTAAAGAGAGATAAACACAATAAATTTAAATTAGCAAAATAACAACGTGCAACTGAGGGAACAGAAAACTTCTCAATATCCTAATTTTCAATACTTTGGATGTAAATGTTCCTCACTGAGACATTATGCTCATCTTGAGAACCTGCTTGACATTTAGAAGGCTGAACATATCTTGTTCCCATACTAATGAGTCATGTCTTAACCCTGTCAAATTAAAGCCCAGCCTGTGACAGAAGGAAGGAACTGGACTGGTTGGATATCTTTGAGTTAAAGTGCTTACTTTTGATAACATTTGAAATTAAATATAAAGTGATAGGGCTCTGATAATCAGCTGAGGTTCTTGTCTTTCCTCAAAGATTGGAGGCCTGAACTGAGCAAAAAGAAAAGAAAAACGAAAAAAGCCAAGAATCAGATTTTACATTAATTTCTAGAGAATTATTGAGGAACTAAGTTTGTTCAAAAATTCCTAAAATTCTCATCTTTGGACAATCTAAAACATCTGTATAGAATTGACCATGAACTCTACTTTCTTTGCTGATGCAGCATGGATTTCAGGAAAAAAATCTTCTGCTCTATGAATCTATGCTGGTTTTCTTTCAATTTTTAATCATTATATGCATTTGGAAATACTTTCACTCATATCTATATATCTATATATCTATATCTATATCTATATCTATATCTATATCTATATCTATATCTATATCTATATCTATATCTATCTATCTATCTATCTATCTATCTATCTATCTATCTATCTATCTATCTATATATATACATATATTTCTGTCACATACATTATAGGCAACTCCCATACATTAAGAGTGCTTCTGAATTTTCATTCCAGTACATATGCTTCTGGAAATCTATTTTTCCAAGCCTTAGAAGAACACTACAGAAAGTAAGAAACCTACTGTATATCCCATCCCTAAACCTGCATTCTATATGGAGTGCTTATAGACTTGAAAGTCTGTTTATTTATTTAATTATCACCTAAATTGGCCATTAAAGGCTCTTGAAGCAATAAGACAAATATATGCACAAAAACTGCACCTTATATTAAAATATGATTACAAAAGAATATAATCTATTTCTCTCTTTCTCTCTCTCTTTCTCTCTCTGTCATATTGTCCAAGGTCGAGCCCACTTTTAAGTTGAATTATGGTAATTACTGGCTTGGATACAGCCAAGGCTAAATCCAAATAGGGTTGCCAGATATCCATGATGAACTTGGACAGTATAGAAACCACCTGCTTTGTCCACTGCCCAGGACAATATTTATAATCAAACTTTATGACTGGCAGCTCTGGAAGGGCTCCAGATTACCCATGTACTTTAACATGGTTACCTTGTGCCCTACAGGCAGCTGCTCCAGTCCCCCACCCCTTCAGCTGACCACCAGTGTACTAATCAGTGGGTCAGCAACCCAGCGCACCTGCGCCTGACGAGCATTCCTCAGACATCTGACCGCCAGTGTGCTTATCAGCAGGGCAAGAGTCTATGCACTGTCTGGTCCTGGACCCTGGGCAGTCCTTGGCTGTCTGGTCACGCTCGCTGGTTGGTGTCCAGGATGTCCAGGAGATTTTCCTCCCAATAGCCTCTTGTGAACAAGAATTGGTCTTTGGAAATCTGGCAACCCTACAAATAACCCCAGCCAGAATCAGTTGGATTCATTAAAAGTACAATCCTTGAATACTAATCCACATGTGCAAGGGAAAGGGAAGGAAGAGAAATGAAGCTAATTAAGGATAAAGTACAAAAACAGCTTCAGTAATAAATACAGTTGCATGCATTTGATCATAATTAATAATTCATTTCCAGAAGGATGCATAACTTGTGCCCTTCCAAAATACTGCTAGTTGGCCCTTAGACTTATATACCGCTTCATAGTGCTTTATAATCCTCTTTAAGCGGTTTACAGAGTCAGTATATTGCCTCCAACAATCTGGGTCTTCATTTTACTGACTTCAGAAGGATGGAAGGATGGGTCAACCTTGAGTCGGTCAGAATCGAACTTTTGGCAATGGCCATGAGCTGAATTAGCCTGCAATACTGCATTCTAACCACTGTATCACTACAGCTTGCTTACATATTACTTCTTTTTTTTCTTCAAATTTGGGAAAATATTAAATCCATAAATCATGTAGATTTTAGCTATACCTATTAATTTAATCTACCTTTGAATTTAAAATGACATCAGATCAAATATACTTCTTTTCTATTGGCATCAGTCACTTTATCGTTCATATCTTTCTTCAAATGTTGACATTTAGCTTTGACACAAAGCAAAAAATTATATCCTCAAATTTTGTGAGCTGATTATATTTTTGTAATATTGTAAGCTCGAATACAAATGGATAAACCAGACAGAGTCCATTCAAAGGCTATATTCAAAGAACAGAAGGTCTCAGTCCTGCTTGAGCAGGGGATTGGACTAAAAGACCTCCAAGGTACCCTTCATTCTATGTTCTAAAAGCCCATGTCATGCTAATATGTGCAGCAGAGAATTTGAAAGTAGTGCATTGGCAAACTCACCTCCAGTAAAGCTTTCCTCAGACTTTATCCAAACTTGGTTAATATATGGCTGCCTTTATATGAAATTCAGAAATTCTAATGGAAACTGAAATAATAGTTGGTCTTAGACCTATCTGGATAAGCTATTTTATACCTGCTTTTTAAAGTTTACCATGTTTGTAAACATATTTCTGGCTGAAATATAAAATAATGACTATCACTAACATCCTAAATTAGTTAGCCTTAGGTTACTCAAATTATCCTTTTTTTTTTTTTTGCATGATTTCACAAATCAGTAAAACTATAAGTAGATGTCCATCTTTAGGAGCCTCTTATGCTGGCTGGGTAATTCTGGGAGTTGAAGTCTATGCATCTTAAAATTGCCAAGTTTGAGAAACATGTGTGATGGGATATACTGCAGTTACTGTGCAAAGGTTTTTAAAAAGCACAACTTTTTATTCAAAGATATTTGAATAAAATATCTTTGGTGTTATATTAATAGTAATGGTTTCTATTTGTGTTCAGTTTAATTCTTGTGACAGGTTGCTTAAAAATCTCTAAAAGATATGATAGATATAAAAGAATAAAAATAGCAAAATAAATTCAGCTAATATTGTAATAATGACAGCTAGTAATTTGTCATGATACCATAAAGGAGAATTTTATATTTTGCCTAGTGATTAGTGCAAGTTTATTTGTTTGTTTGTTTGTTTATAACATCTCAGTAAGTGACTCTGAGTGGCATATGTCATAAAACATTAAAAAATTCATAGTTGGATGATTTTGTAGCAACAAAATATAAACCAAAAATTGGGAAATGTAAAGGTATTTATGGTGGTAGAAGAATTTTTTTTCCACAGTTCTAGTTAACTATTGTGACATTTATTACAATGGAAATAAAATTTTACCTCATACTTTCTGACTCATTAATTAGAAGAGGTGGAGTAAAGATATTTGTGTTAGTTTAGAGAAATTTAGATGTGTTAATGGATCAGTGGGAATATTGAGTGTTTTAGCAGAAGAGGTTGGAAAAGTCAGAATAGATTTAGCCAATCAGAATGCAAACTTTGACCAGCTATTGGCTGGCTTAGTCTATTTACCTATGGGCTGGTATCCAACTTCTCATCTACTAGTTGCTGTGGGTTCATCATCTCCCTCTGAGGGACATTAGGAATGCTTTCACTTTGACTGCCTGGACTGACCATCTCTTGATCTTTCTCATTCTGCATCTGTGCATAAACATTAATGCCCGGAATCTTCCTAAAATATTAACAAAAACCATCATTGCTATGTGTATGCTAAGGGTCTCTTTGAATTATGCTTTCACACCTGACAGAAGGATGGAAAGAAAGTCAGGAAAAAACTTCACATACCTTTTGAATTTGTAGATTACAAATACTGCCAATCCCACAAATACTACAGACAGCAACATTAGCATGGCTGAACCACTATGGCTAGGTGTGACATCTATGAGTGGAGCTATAAAAAGTTAAAAACAAGTTAGACATTAGTACATTCAGTCATAGGCACATAAAGTATAGAATGACTACTTCTTTTTTTTAAACAAACCATCACTGATGTTCTTGAACTTTTCCAACCAAGGTTGCACTGTTATTGAACAGTCTGTACAATTATCTGTCTTTTCTGCATTAGAGCACTTCTATAATCTTAACATCTGATACACAGACTACAAACTTTTCAGTCAATAATGCTTTATTTAAGTTGGTTGTGGCAGAAAGTTAGTGACTCATATGGCTTCAGTTCTCAGACTATTACCTATTGCAGATGAAGTTCAAGGAATGTTAATCTCAAGAAAAAAAACCACTTTTTAATCTGCTACAGTTGTGACAGTTCAGATTAACTTTTTCTGGACACTATATCATGTATTACAATAACCAAAGGTAATAACAAAAACGAATATACTACTTGCAATGTAGATAGGCACTCATGGGGTGTTTTAATTCAGTCTCTAGAATCAAAAGTATCTCTCCTTTTAGGTAGTCATCACTGTAAGTACATTTGTTCTAGCACTTTTGAATTAAAAAGTATGAATAAATTGCATCTTCTTAGAATTAAAATTTGGTGAATGATGTCCATTTCTATCCTTATATACAAAAGTATTATACCTATGGAGCAGAGGTGGGTTCTAATTTTTTTTACTACCGGTTCTGTGGGCGTGGCTTATTTTGTGGGCGTAGCTTGATAGTCATGTGGCAATTCTTTAGGATTTAGCAGAGGTACTGGTCTACCAGGCTTTTAACTGCTTGCAGAGCTGTACCGGTCTACTCATTTGTTCTTGGAACGTCCTAGTCTACCCATTTGTTCTTGGAGTGTACCCATTTGTTTTTGCAGGCTCTGGTTTACCCATTTATTTTTGCAGGCACCGGTCTACTCATTTGTTTTTGGAAGTACCGGTCTACCAGCACACTGCCTTTTAACAATGATCAGCTGTAGGGCGGCACTTTGAAGCCCTGTGGCAAGAGTTTAAACAGTTTTTTTCCTTCTAGCTGATCAGCTGGGACTCAGGAGCAGCAATAGATAGGGGGTGGGGCCAAATAAAAGGTAAGAATAACCCGGGGCGGTTGGGGGGCGGGGGAGCAGAACTGGCTCTGTGACATCATATGTCACCACTACCGGCTCTGCGGAACCGGGCGGAACTGGGAGGAATCCACCACTGCTATGGAGCCAATGACATACACACATATAATTTCAGTTACATTTTCAAAATTTGGTTTCTTGATTTGATTTTTTTTAAAGATGAAGAAATAGAAAGAACTGCTGGCAGTCATCAAAACCATGAAGTGAATTTAAAATGTATGTAGCATATCTCTATTGTAAAGGTATCCCTTACCATTAAATCTTGAGGACTACCTCCATTCACAGCATTTTCCTTTTTCTAATATTCTGGACATTAACTGTGATTAAGTCTCAGTAAATGTAATAGAACTTTAGCTATGTATTGTATTGCATTTTATCACAAAGAAGTATTTTAAATACATATAAATAAAATAAAAGTAGAAAAATATTCTGAACATTAAAAATCTACAATTCTATCATTAAAGCATTGTCAATTAACTGTTCCAGCAATGCTAGCTAAATTGTTAAAGAATCAGCACCAACCTGCTGTTAAATGAGCAGCATGAACAAGGATTCTAACTCCAGGCTTTAAGTCGAACTGAATGGCATTTTGGTTTAATTTCTGGACTAATATTTCTGAAATCTAGAATAAGGAAGAAAAATATATATATAAATTCTTTTGTATGCTACCACAAAGGACAAAAAACAATATCCTAACAAAGAGAATGCTGATTGCTAAATAAAGAATGAAAACGTCTTGATCAGTGGTGGGTTTCAAAATTTTTTACTACCGGTTCTGTGGGTGTGGTTTGGTGGGCGTGGCATGGCTTGGTGGGCATGGCAGGGGAAGGTGGGCGTGGTGTGGCTTGGTGGGCATGGCAGGGGAAGGATACTGTAAAATCCCCATTTCCTCCCAATCAGCTGGAACTTGGGAGGCAGAGAATAGATGGGGGCAGAACCAATCAGAATTTTTACTACCGGTTCTCCAAACTACTCAAAATTTCCGCTACTGGTTCTTCAGAACTAGTCAGAACCTGCTGAAACTCACCTCAGGTCTTGATGGAGAAATGAAATAAATATGTTATATAAATCTTTTCTTAACAAACAAATGGATGTTTAAGAATGGTTTCTCAGCCCCATAATTTAATCTGCCTGTTAGTGAATCATTATATTATATACATTAAAGGAAATAACAATATATACTGAAGTTCCTCACCAAAAATATAAAAATTACAGTCTATGAACTACTATAGCGTAATAGTGCTTGTCTTTTATCCTCAAATTGACTAGGGCAAAATAAACGGCTTGGTTACCATAACCCTCTATTATAATCAAGACTCCTTTGACTTCTTGTATCACATACTTTTGAAATGCCACCCATAATATGCTGCACAAAACTTTTAATACTAGTTACGTACATTTTTTCTCCACAAATCTGTTTTATTTTTCCTATTTGGCAAACACCATTCAGGATTCATTATGAAATAGAAATCATTTTTGTTTCAATTTTAGTTGCCTAAAATTGAAATAGTTTGTAAAGAGTGAATTTCTTGCACTATACTGTATATACGAGGGGAAATGGATAGTGATAGACATTCCCTATGACTCACATTGGGTCTATCATATTTGGAAAATGCCTTTTCTGTTCCCAATTTTAGACCCTAGCAGGGGATGGATTACCTTTCAGGCTTTCCATTAGACAAATACTGAGTAGGGCTGGAACTATAATTATTACAATACTTAATCTTATGGTGATAAAAAAAGCCTGCTGAAAAAGGAAAATATTACCTTCATAGTGTCATTCCTTGATTTTGTTGAAAATGGTTGCTTTGAGCCAGATATTGCCCCTATTCCCCAAAATATACCCTCATAGATAATGTACGGTAATTGATCTGCGCATGATAAAATAACATGTAGAGTTCAAGAAGAAGCTATTGGGGTAAAGCCTCATTTAAATAAAATGAAAGATTGATGCAGCACTCTCTCCTCTTTAAAATATTATTTGTTTTACCGGCACTTGCACAAAAAAGGTTCAGTCAAAGTCAACTTTAAAACTGGTGCATTGTGACAAGGCCGTAACAAGAATTGTGAAGTATAACAATAACTAATTTTAATAGAAAGTCAAACAACTTTCATTCAAAACTACCATCTCAATACTTGTACACATTTATTTTATATTATAGGTATTTCATTTTTTGTCAGAAGGACTCATATTCTTCAGTAACTTATTTATTTCAACTGCTTTGTGAACCTACACAACATCATGATCTGCAAACTGAAGATCACAGCAATTCAAAGAGATAGCTTTTTAAACTTTTTAAACTAAACTACACTTTCAAAATAGGAAACAGAGGAGGTTTAAAACAGGAGCTGGCAAACTGAGGTGGTGAACCATATTCTTAAACATCCCACCTCAACTATAATTTCTCAAAAAATATGGCAACAGTTTCCTGCAACTCAAATAAGATTTATATAAAAACTGTAGTATAAGCCCCAGATAGATTTAATTCATTTTAAGAAAGAACTATTGTATATCTAAAATTCTGGCTCTGTCCCTGTGTATGTAATTGCCTACTACCATATTCATTGTGACCCATGCCATCCTAAAAGTATTAATTGGGACTTCAGTTAAAAGTGCCCTACACTGTTTACTGGAAAATACTGCATGATGCTTACCATGGATACAGTCATAACAATGATAGAAGGACGCATCAAAAATATGATACATAGCAAAAATAATGTATTATTAGAGAGCTTTTTGTTTATACTGCAATCCGAGGCAATGAGGCTTGAACTCAGATACAGTTAGGCATCTGAATAAACATTCATATAAACAGAAGTAAATGTTCACGGACATGTAGAAACTTCGAAAATGAATAATACGTTTAGTCAAGATCTCAAGTTTTAAAAACATACTTCATGTTTTGTGAATTCTGAATAAAATGTCAACAGCAGATTTGTCATATTTAGCCATTGGGTTCAATATGAAGTTCAATGTGACGATAATCCAATCCAGTGTAATTAGGTTATAAAATGAATGAACTAAGGTTGTATGTGGATGTACAAGAGCCTGAATTCATAAGGAAAGGTGCAATGCTGCCCTCCAGTGTCTTGCTGAAAGCTGCTTTTCCTCTGTGCCACAAGGATTGACTTTCACACTTTCTGCTACGCTAAATTGTAAGTTTGTCACCATGAGAATTTATTGTAACCCCGCTGTTGTTCATATTCTTCTTTATAAGATAAATTCATTTTTCTTGGTTCTCACATTATTAAGTTCTTCGATATGTCATTGTCATGTATTGCACTGTAGGTCTTGACTTTAAAAAGTAGGAAAATGAGAATAAAATGGAAACTTTAGCTGAATAAATACATATAAAAATCTCATAATTTAGGGTAAAGTATTTCCAAAAACAATACTTTTATGTATTTTTAAAAATCCACTGAGTAGGATGATAATGAATCAACATGTAAGAAAAAAAAAATGAATACCTAAGACATTGGCATGGGACTGATTAGCCCACCCCTTAATGTAATCAAATTATACTGATACTAAAGAAAAGTTCCCGAGCCTCCTTTGACAAACTAAGGTACCCAGTTCAAAGTATATGTCCTCATCCCTATGACGTTCTAGAAATGATATGATTTGCATTCAGAATAATACCACAATTTTAAATGCAGATTTGGAACACCCCCACTTCCCTACTTCTTTATGTGCACATTCATCAGTGGAGCCACTGGAGTATAATATTGCTATTATTTTTTAAAAGCTGATACGCCTTCTAATTTTCACTGCTTGGCGTATAGAACCCCTACAGCTATGTCCACTTATAAATCCAGCACACTTTAATTAGTGATGTGGTGATGTTGAACTCTAGCAGTTCAAATGTTGGAATTAGAAATTCGTAACAATTAACTTTTGCTATAGGATATCACGTATCTTCAGAGCGTAAAATAGACTTTTCTCTCATTCAAGTCTCTTTATACAATTTTCTTCTTTTCTGACCATATTTTACTTATATGATTATTGGATTTATCAGAATGGGCTCTGGGGCATTGTAATATAGTGAGCTTTGTATAGCTTTTGCATACAAAGTCTTGCTTTGATTTAAAATATTAAATAAACACAAAATGTTCATTGTAAATCATGGATTAGAGGCTTCAGTAAAATGAATGAACTAATGTTGTGGCTTACACAATAAATTAAGACTAGTGCTATAAAGTCAGGCCTGTGTTTTTATGTCAGATGGAAGCTGCTTCAATAGGAGTTTATTAGATCATTAGCACACATTCACCAATTCAGTAGGAATAAACCTGTTTAAAACAGGGTGAAAAAGCTATTCTCTGGTTTAATGTATCATAAGAATCTCATCTGGGATAAAGAAGGAATAAAATCACCATAGATATTCTAATACTTTTAATATGTATTGTTTAGCTACTGAGCATAAACAACACTAGGCAACAATGAACTAGGGCAGGGGTCAGCAACCCGCGGCTCTGGAGCCGCATGTGGCTTTTTCATCCCTCTGCTGCAGCTTCCTGTTGCTGGTCGGCTCCACAATTGATGGGGCTTTCGGTTAGGTAGAGGAAAAAGGATGCCATGCTAGGAGAAGACTCTATAGTAGGGCAACCAACTTTCAGTCGGCAGAGGAAAAAGGAAGCCGTGCAAGGAGGACACTCTATGGTGGGGGAACCGGACTTCCAATCAGCTCCAGAATTGAATGGGGGCTTCTGGTTAGGACCTTTGTGGCTCTTTGAGTGTTTAAGGTTGCCGACCCCTGAATTAGGGTGATTTCAGTCTGATTTAACAGAATCTTTCTGGATTTGGCTAGTGTGTGAAGGTATGAGGGTCTGGACTTTGAAGAAGCAAAATATCTATGACTCTGTTCATAAGGAAACCTCGCTGAACTAAACAAGGTACATATTGAGATTATTACAGTAAGTATTAATTATTATAATAATAATTATTGACACTTTTAAACATTGGTATTGAAGAAGATTCCTGAGAATACCATGGACTGTTGTATTTGTATGCAGCAAAGACTTTAGGAGACTGGGTTAAGAGATGCTGCTTTGAGAATGGTCAGGCAAGAGATAGCAGAGCATAATGGGTGAAGCAAGTGGTTCAGAACTAACTCTCCCTGCATTATCAAGTTGTAAAGATGACAGAGGGAGAATTTTCAGACCTGAAAGTTTCTGTTAATGTAGGTTTACAATAAAGTAGAGTTACTTTATTTGGTCATGTTTCCTCTCTGGACTATCTGTGTAATGGAATGTAGGGAGGACCTTAGGGAACAAGGAGAAGAGTTGCTGCCTAGAAAACAGATAAATCAGACAAGCGAGGCAAGAGCTATCAGTGGCTGAACAAAGAAAACATTAGGAAGGATCCACCCTAATGTATCAAGCAGTTAAAACTGACAGCAGGAAGTCTGTACTTTAGACTTGCAAGATTCTGTTAAAATAGGCTTAAAATAAAATAAAATTAGTTAATCTAATCCCGTTTCCTGCATGATTTACCTGGGAGAGATGACATACTGATAAGGCTGACATCAATCTTGCAAGTCTGAAAGTAAAATTCCCACTATGTAGCACTCATTATGTAGCTGGGGGATATGATGTCTCTTACCTAATAGTTCCCCAAGTAGCATTTCTTTGCCCATCTCCCAAGATTTTCCTATATACTATTACATCTGCTAAAAAAAAATGGATCATTGGATAAATTATCCCAGAATTCTCATTCATGGCACCAGACTTAAATTATGGCATTTTGGAGATCTTATATACTGTATCTAGCTGTCTGGAGAAGCTGGTAAACATGGAAGGAAAGAGAAAAAGAGGTTAATCAGTAACAAAGTTATGGGTGCACTATTGGAAGACCTGAAGGACTAGGTTAGGGACAGATAATCATGGAGAAAATCTATCTATGTGATCACTAGGTTATCCAATGGTACACAATCACTCAATCAATCCAGCTAAATATTGTCTATCATCAGCCTTGTACTGATAACAAGTTTGTTAAGTATAAAATGCATATCAACAACAAAACAGTGCTGACATATTCTTGTAGGAAAACTAAAATTTGTTCAGGTTCATGAATTATAAATTTTATAAGCTTATCATCAGCACAGAAACTTTAAAGCTTTGAGCTTGTGCCACTGCTGGCACACTTAAGTTTGCAGCTAAACTGAAAATCTTTAAATACAGATAATCTTATTTCAGTTGAAAAATTAGATTATTGCCATTTCCAGTGATATATATTTTCTGCACTATGAATAATCCTTCTGCTGATGTTGTAATTGTTATTATTATTATTATTAAATTTATTTATTTATTTATTTATTTATTTATTTATTTATTTATTTATATGATTAAATAATATACTTTTCAGGGTAAAAGTTATCCACATGATTAATGTCCCATAAGAATCTCATATGGAATAAAGAAGGACTAAAATCACTAGAGGTATTCTAATATTGTTAATAAGTACTGTTCTGAATGCTGAGCAGAAACATCAACCACACTCTAAAAAAACTAGAGTGATTTAAAGAACAGACTTAACTCCTCTGGATTTGGCCTGAATGTAAGATTTGTGTGTCAGAAATTATGAGGGCCCAAAATTTTAGAAAAAATAATTTTAGTCAGTTGAATCATAGTGGGGCTTTCCCAGAACATCCAAAATCAAATATCTGCTCTATAAAGGGACCACGACTTCTTGGTAATAGGCCTTTGCATGTATGCATGATTGCAAAACAATTACCCAAATACTGTAAAGGTATTAGAGCTGGCATCCAACAAAATATAATCTTAGTTAGAAGGATTTTAAACAATTAATTTATCATTATTAGAATTCAAAGTCAATGAAAGTAAAACTGGCTACCTGATTAAGCATGTATGTGATAAACTGATTCATTAGTCAAATGAAAATATATTTGCATTAATGAGAAATTTAATATTAGGGCTTTACAGATTTACAGACTTACAAGAGAAGAAATTAACACATCCCTTTCTACCAAAACTATATAAAAATTATCAGAAACTGGGAAGACCAAGTCATTGGGGTCCCCTTAAAGCAATAAAGAGTCAGTAAACATGAAAACCTTTCTGGGTTAGAATCCTTTGTAAAACAAAATGTGTCAGGTTTTTTTTTTCATTCTGTCTGTGGATTGGAGATTTTCTACCATAAAATGTGAAGTCTACTTTTACATCCCCCATAATGTTACAAAAATCCTCATTCAAAAATATATTTGTGTGTGTGTATAATTCTTTTTGAAATAAAAAACTTCCATGTCTTATAAAATGTATGATAGTAATAAAAATAGAAATGGTGCTGCAACAGAAGTTGTTATATTTAAATCTAAAATTTCAACTATTTTTTCATTTCCTCCCCCTCCCCTCCAAAAAGATAGATGCTTTGAAATAAATTCTTATTATTTAAGCTATAGATTCTAAGGTTGATTAGATCCAGATAAGAAAACCTGGATCAAAACCATGGTTTACAGGTTAAAACCGACTGAACTCTATTGATTAAAACTGCAGTGACCCAAGCATAGGAGTAACCCTCTAAAGTGGCTATCATCTTCTAGCAAGCAGATAACGTCATTCTACACAGCTAATGTTTCCATGTGGTCTTCCAAGAACTGAATGTTGTTGTAATCCATCCTTAAGATGATAATGACATCAGTTGCTATTGATAAAGCCTGGGTTATTAAGACTATGAAATCCTGAGACTTTTTTTTTCTTTGTCTCCTTTAAATTTGTTAATATGTACTTATTCAATGACTGCAGGAGCAATTTAGAGAAAACTGAAAGGTTATAGAATCATGAATAATGCAAGTAAAAATAAAAATGGCTATAAATTAATATTAATGTGAGATGTTTGTGATCTCTACTGTCCAGAAATGCTTAATGTAAATTTCTTAATAATTCAACATTATTATCTGGCTAAAAAGAACCAACAAAACCAGATACCTGTTGCAGATCTTCAGCTGTTTCTTTACTTTCTCCATTGGAATTCTTATAGGGCAAAATAAAGAGTTCAGCTGAGGTGGGTAACCCTGGCAAGATTGCTACCAAAATATGTTCACTGGAAATGGTTGTTACCTAATATGGGGAAAATAAAAGTAATAGTACATTAGACTGACATCCATAGTTCTGACTCTGCAGCTAAAATAAACTTGAACTGGTTGTCTTCTATTATATTTTTTCTAAATTTATGGACTATTAATACAAATATTTTTATTTTTTTAATTTATATCCCATCATTCCAACATTTAATATTTGCTATTACTATATTTAATAAATAAAAATGCATACCACCTTTAAACCTACAGTAGAACTATTTGGTTGGTTTTGTTGGGTTTTTTTTTGCTTCTTGTGCTCTCCATCTCATCATCAAATAGCAATAGTAATAGCACTTAGACTTATATACTGCTTTACAATGCTTTACAGTCCTCTCAGCATATTACCCCCAACAATCTGCGTCCTCATTTTACCGACCTTGTAAGGATGGAAGGCTGAATCAACCTTGACCCGGTGAGATTCGAACTACTGAACTTCAGGCAACAGGCAGTCAGCAGAATTATTCTGTAATACTGCATTCTAACCACTGTGCCACCACATCTCTTATACAATTGCATTCAAATCTACATTTTTCACCGAGAAAATCGATTCTCCAGCTTTTTGATAAGCATTATATTCCCGTTCCTATAGGCATTTCTCAGCAGAGAATCATTGACAGTGGTAAATGAGATTGCTGGTTTTGGGGCTTAAAAATATACAATTTAAAACTATCCGCAAAGAAAATTAATTAACGAACATGAATGACATAATTAAAGATTGTATCACACACTGTGGTATTTACAAAATCAATATAGAAATTTAAAAAAAAGGCCCAAAACAACCCAATAATTGCTATGTGAGAAATAAATTAATTCTGAAGTTCAAAATGTCAGGAGAAAGAAATGTTAGAAATTTGATAAGCAGAGGTGAAAAGTCATATAACAGCCTTGTTTAGATCTTGCACAGCTCAGGGTCTGATTGTACTGGACGTAGAAAGGAACCAGTGGGAGCTCTACTACACATGATATATTAGACTAACTTAATCAGAGGTTCTCTCTGTAGTCACAGAAACATAGCAATTGAGATAGTTATAATAACTTAAGTTAAAAATAGAACCTCTAGTACATTCTGTATAGGAATATATATGTCAGGTTTTCAGGCCGTCTTCAAATAAATTATGTCTCAATATATTGCTGACAATATATATACATATAGGAATACCTAGCAGCTGGTTATATGAGACTGTTTGTTTCCATTTATTTATTTATTTATTTATTTATTTATTTATTTGATTGATTGATTGATTGATTGATTGATTGATTGATTTATATGCCGCCCTTCTCCGGAGACTCAGGGCGGCTTACAATGCGTTAAGCAATAGCCTTCATACTTTTGTATATACCTGCTTAGTAGGGCTTTCGCCCCCCCTCCAAGTGGTGTTCTTTTTTATACAAAGTCAGTTTATTGCCCCCACAATCCGGGTCCTCATTTTACCTACCTTGAAAGGATGGAAGGCTGAGTCAACCTTGAGCCTGGTGAGATTTGAACTTGCAGTAATTGCAGGCAGCTGGTGCTAGTTAACAGCACTTTAGTCTGCTGCACCACCAAGGCTCTTTATCTTTGCTATTCAATAAGATCTGATAGATTTGGCATGCTCTGAGTTCCATCATTTTAAAAAGTATCATATGATACATTGCAGGACATCTCTGCCACACACCTGCTCACATTCCCAACAAAAACTGGATGTCCTGACCCTGCTTGTCTACCAAAAGGCTCTAAAAACCTCTCCCCCCACCCAACATTTCAGTCAGGAATGTTCAGTTTTAAGACTACCCTGATTACCTTTATTATTTCTAACTGACTTAACTACTTCTGCTAAAAATGGTTAATTATGTTAAAATCCTTTAAGACTACTAATTTTTTTTCTTTAATTTTGTACCTCACTCAGAATCATATATCAGAAAGGTTGCTATATAAAATGAATGAAAGAGAATTGTATGAGTAAGGCTTGTACCTCTTCAATGTATTTTTTTTTTTTGTGGGGGAGAAGAGGGAGCCAGATGTAAATATACTTTATCTGGTATAAGGTAGGATGACATTATCTAATTTACATCAATCATACCATAAATGATGTCACTCCCTCCCCTTTCCCACTCCCCCAGGTATGTCCAGATTAGAAACTATTGTAACTCATCAACCTAAAATTCAAGGACGTCTGAAATGGCTCCCTTCTATTGATGAGTCCAGTTTAAGAAAAGGATATTCTCCCTATCGTAAAGCATAGTTTTAATGTATATTCTATGTGTCAGTATTATACATTTCCTATGTCATATTCTCATTGATGATAACAATAGCACTTAGCAATAGCATTTAGACTTATATATTACTACTGTACTTTACAGCCCTCTCAAAGCAGTTTACATATTGCCCTCAACAATCTGGGTCTTCATTTTACTGACCTCGGAAGGATGGGAGGCTGAGTCAACCTTGACTCAGAGAATTGAATTGCCAAACTACTGGCAGCCAACAGTTAGCAGAATTAGCCTGTGATACTGCATTCTAACCACTGCACCATCATGTCTCTTTCTGCTCAGGCTTAAAATCATGGTGAGTCTAAACATGGTAGCCCATGATAAGCCATTCTTTATGTCTTAACTATGACATCCAAATTTTGTACCGAAATATTACTTGCATCTTGACAAGAACATTTGTTTCCAAACTTCAATACTTGAAAATTATTCAGAATTAAAATTTCCTATATTCCATCACATGCTTGAATTGTTCTCATCAATTCCAGACTTTCATAGAATATTAGTAATACAGAAAATATATAAATTAATTCCACAAATGTAGTTAGCACAATGGTCCTAGCATCCCTTGATCTGTATCATTCTGCACCATGACAACGAGAAAGGATGATAAAGGATGATTAATGAACTACATGATCATATTACACAGGCATAGGATAGACTGTAATGACCCATATGGACATGTTAAGCTTAGGATATATTGAAAGATGGGAATACAAGATACAGACACCAAACTATATGTTTTAAACATTCAGCTAGTAAAAAGAAATACAACTCCATTTTTAGCATGCCACATAAGAACATACACTTCACTACACACACACACACACACACACACACAGAAGCTAGTCACAGATGCCTTGGTCTCACATCATTGTAATTGTGTGTGTGCTTGTGTAAATACACATATACACATACACATACATATATATACAGTATATATATATACACACACACACAATTTTATTTTTTAAAAAATTCTGGAATTAAATGTCTGACAATTGTTTATATTAATCTGATAAATGGAAGGAGTATTCCTATAAATCATTCTTGTGTCTTAAATTGGATTCAGACTCTTCTAAATGCTCCTTTCAAAGAAATTAGTGGAAGATAACAATAAAATATGGCAACTTTTTTTTACCTCAACTAGAACTGTCTTGATGACATGACCAATGTCTCGTCTCCATTCAGGAATATCTGGATTGTAGTCATCCAGATTTGGAGAAAACGAAAGCCGTAAAGACTGAAAATGCTCTAGAAGGAAGAAAAAGAAAGAGTGAAATGGAAAGAAAAAAAAAAAAACAGAAAATCTCAGGCTATTTAATGGTGCTCACATTAAATTAGTATATATTTAGGCAAAGAAGAGCACATTGATATTTTAAATTCTAACTAATAAATGCCCCAAAATATCTATCACTACTAAATTTAGACTTCTTGAGGCCCTAAACCCTTTGTTAAAAAGTTACACAAGATATCACAAATATGCATACCAAAAGACAATCTTGGATAACTACAAAAAAATTGTTTTCATAATAAGAAAACTGATATTGTAAATTTCTGTGAGGCCCTGCAGAATGTGAGGCCCTATACTATAGCTAGTTTAGCTTATGCCTAAATCACTAACCAAAGGGTTTTTTGCATGATCCCTAGGATGCAATATGGTTCTTGTAATTATTTCTGAATTAGTTCTTGGAGTTCAGCTACAAATGTCTCATGGAAAAAAGGTCATTTGAAAGAACTTTGGCATAATTTAAAGGATTATATAGTGAAAGATATCAAAGGTATCTTTTTAAAATACAGGTAGTCCTCGATTTACGATCATAACCAAAATTCCTTTTGCTAAGTGAGACAGTTGTTAAGTGAATTTTGTCCCAAATTTTTATGACTTTTCTTGCTGCAATTGTTAAGTGAATCACTGCAATTGTTAAGTTACTAACACAATTGTTAAGTGAATCTGGCTTCCCTGTTGACTTTGCCTATCAGAAGGTCACAATGGTGACCACATGATTCTGTGACACTGCAACCATCATAAATATGAATCAGATGCAAAGTGTCTGAATTCTGATCAAGTGACCTTGGGTATGCTGCAATGGTCATGTGAAAAACGGTAATAAGTCACTTTTTTCAGTGCTGTTATAACTTTGAACAGTCACTAAGTAAACTGTTGTAAGTTGAAGACTATCTATATTGCAATGGTCCACATAATCACAGCTGATGAAGAAAGAGAGCTCCCAGATGTTCATCTTTCCATTATATTTAACAAACTATAATGCTATAACTGTACTTTGTGCCCATTTTAGAGAGTTAAGGCATTTAAAAAGTCTGCAGATGGAACAAGTAACCAATGATTTATGCACTGAATTTAAAGTGTTTTCTGTATAAATCCTACTGATTAAACCAATTTCAACTTTGCACTGACCCAAAACAATTTCTAAATGAAGATAAATCTGAAGCCTTATTGGTAATCAGCTGATTGAGTGTTAGTGCTTTATGAACCAAGTAACTAGGGAGACTTTAAAAAAGAATCTAGACAAAGTCTTCATTTACATGTCTTCAAACACATATGGTAGTTTGGCATATTTGTGTGTTTTCTTCAGTATTCCTCCAAATACAGACAGATTGTAAAGCAATTAGGTTGTTTGCATTTCGAAAGGATTCAAATAAAACACTTGAAAACATCCCTTAAAATAAGACAAGCAGCATGCGATTACTTTAAAGTAGTGCTGTAAAGAATGAGGAAACTGAGTGGAGATTTAAGAGAAGTGATGTGCTCAGCACTTCAAATTATATACAGACAGATAAATATACTGTAATAAAAATGAATGCACATGTTAAGATCAACCCTTTATCTGGCTGATCTTGTTTCTGTTTGTAGCAAGAGATTCAGGGGTGTGCCAGTAAGCTAACATTCCTACAAAAGATTCCCTTGAACTGTATAACAGAATAGTTGTGACTGACCATATCCATATTCAAAAGTATTTGGTGGTGATGAAAGTGGTTAAATATGTGTATTTCTCTACTGTCTTATACCTACAGATTCTTAAATCTGTTGAGGAATAAATTCAGTGAAGGGGGGGGATTATTCTTCTCCAGATTGGTGAAAGGAGTCACATACCCACTTAGAACTAAGCTATCCTATTAATGCTTCTGCAGAGTCCATCTTTCATTCCAGCTATTTTAAAGAAATATAGTTCAGCCTCCCAAATTTCCATTTGGGGGAAGATCTTGGAGACAGTAGAGGACTTTTAACTATAGCATATAGAGAAAAGAGTTAATTTGAATCTCTTACAATCATATTGAGACCTGGATATTCTGTCAAGACAGAATCTGTTCTTCTAGGGGATAATTTATATTAAGATGCTCCTTGGTTCTATTAGATAAGGGGTGTCAAATTTGTGGCCCGCAGGCCAGATGCATCATGCGCTGGCCACGCCCACCCCTATTTTAGCGAAGGGGGCAAATGTCATGATACATCACATGATGATGCAACGATACAAATCTGACACCCCTGTATTAGATCATCCAGGTACTTAATCTAATGCTATTCCTATCCTTCTCCCTAATTCTATTCCTATCCTTAACCCATCACTTACGGTTCTTTCCAAATTGCCTGCATAGACTGAGCAGTGAGGAATACCTTCTTTATTTTGAGTAAATTTTAACTGACCAGAGCCGTCAGGCTAACTCACTGCTCACTCCAGGAGTTCAATTCTGAGTGGCTCAAGGTTGACTCAACCTTCCATCCTTCTGAGATCAGTAAAATGAGGACCCAGATTGCTGACTCTGTAAACTGCTTAGAGAAGGCTGTAAAACACTGTGAAGTGGTATATAAGTCTAGTGCTATTGCTATTAATTGGGGTTATATTTTTTTCAAGTTAATTAAGAAAAAGATTTTATCGGAGATTCTTTGATTTTGGTTATATATTTTGTTGAATAAATTGCTTGGAGTGTTTGTGATAGGACCAAATAATGCTTTGTGTTACAAAGAAATACTTAGTGTAGCTTTTGTGCACTGAATTTTGCTCAGAGAACAAAATTAGTCTTGGACCAATTTTCTTTCCTATTGCAAAAATATTTGGGTTCCTCATTTAAGAGAACTATCAAGTTTACATGCAACACTAAATAAGCTCTAATAGAACAAAGAATGAGCTGTTAAAAAGAGAGCTACTGTGATCCACAAGCCATATGAGGTCCCCTGGTCATTTTTGGAAACTGCACAAAACATTCAGATTCTTCTCCAAGTTTTTGGTCAAAATAAGGCCTGATGTATGAGTCTTGATTTATTTCTCTGCCCTTAAACCTTAAAAACTTTTTCCTAGCGATTTCACTGTGTCAACAAAAATGCTCCCTGAAGGAAATTTATAAAAATTCAAAGTGCAGCTCTCAGTCAAAATCATGTGCTTATTTTTGTTTTAAGATATGGTCCAGGTGCTGGGTTTCTGAAAAGTAAGAATTTCTCTGGGTGTAAATCTATTATGAAATACAAAGAATGGCACTTTGCGAAGGATAAATAGATCCTTTAACTTATAAAAGATAATATATATGAGCTCAATTTCAAAGCTCTTGATTGATCTGATTGTCATATAGTTGCCTTGTATATGTTTGTCCTTATGTTCTTTTTTTTCTCAAGCCAAGAACACAGCAAAGGGGAAATGGCCATGGAAACCTAAGGAATAAATAAACAAGAGTGAACAAAAACAGGGCTCACCATATACTGCAATCATCTTGGTGTCTTGCAGAATTGTGTTTCCTGCAGAAACTTGTACTGTGATTATGTTCATACCTTCTGTAGAGAAGGTAAATGTGATACTCCCTTCTAGAGTAATCAATGGCTGCAAATACATATGAAGGAAACAAGAAAATTAATTAATGTAGAAATTAAAAGCCAAGACAATCACATTACTAAAAACAAACTGGGATTAAAGATGTCCAAAGAATCATTAGGAAGCTATTGCCACTGATTTATTTTTCTTCCATTTTTCAATTGTATGAAAAAGAATAAATCATGAAAGCTTCTATAAACTATGAAACCTATCATCTAGAAAAACCTCATAAAAGTACCAGCATATCCAGAAAACAATGAATAAGCTCATAGAATACTAAAACGGTACTGATAATAAACAAATCCTTGCCTTGATTTGTATAAAAACCAAGCCACACAATTGGGTTTACTAACCAGAATAAACCAAGATGATCCAAACAAATCAAATTAAGGCTTAATATAATGAAGAAATTTTGAAAGTGTGCAACATGTACACATGGATAGATTTGGTAAAATTTATATTTTCCCCTTTCTAATTCTTCCAATTTTTAATGTATAATAGCATTTGAATTTGAACATTCCCATACAATTTGTATGTTTCAATGAACCCGAAGTGAACAAAACCTGAAATAAAAACTTAAGCTCATATATTTCTTTTGTGCATCCAGCCAATTCAAAATAAGAAACTTGTTAATATGGAAGGTGCATATTAGAACTTTCATTCTATTTTTTTTCTGTAAAATTGTTAATAAGGCCACTTTCTCATTAAAGGAAGACCCTTCTAACCTTTCAGTTTGGGCTAAAAACAACTATATCAGTGGTGTTAAGTTAAGTTTCCTTGCATTAGAGTGGTGTTATATATTTAATTGTTACATAGCAAAATTCTTTGCACAAGCTTGAAAAATATCTCTCTGCAGATTTCAAAGAAAAAGAAAGGATCATAAAGATTAAACAGAGAAAAGGTCAGGCTACTAAAAGGAGAAATAGAAAAGTAGGGGGCGAAATGAATAACCAAAGAACCACATAGCAATAACAATAAAGTAAGGATTTTTTTCACAGAGAATTCTAGGTACTAAGAATTTTGTTGTGTCATATTTGTAAATAAATCAGTAATAACTTGGACCATATCTATGATCTCACAATGTCATCAAGTGTGTGAATAAATTACCATTGAGGGCAATCATGTTGTTTTCTAAAATAATGATAGAACATATGAACCATTATAGAAAAAGTACAGCATTGTTCCATGCAAGTATTGTAGAAGAAATTAGTCACCTCTTATACATGTAGTTTTTGACTTATGACTAATCATTTAATGATCATTCAGAAAGGATATTTTACAAGAGGCAAAGCACTTCTAACCATTCATGTGATCTCAATGGAACATCCTTAATATAACTTCTATTGTGGTTAAAGTCCACTCTCTAATGACTTTTAAATGTAGGAGTACAACAGTTCACAACCCAAATTTGTTAGAAAAAAGAAATCGGGCATAGATAGCAAATTAAATATTGTCCATAGGCTATGTATCATTTAGATGAGTGATTAATAATGCAAATGTATCACTTTAATGCAGTGTTTCCCAGCCTTGATACTTCCAGGTATATGTATTCAATTCTGAGAATTCTTGTTAATGGTCATGTTGGCTGTAGAGTTCTGGAATTTGAAATCTACACACTGGGAAAATTGTCATGGTTCATAAACTTCACACAATGTTTAATATAACAGGAGTTGATTTGGGGAATCTACAAATCCAGGGTATGGCAGTTTTGTTCTTTTTTTTTTTAAAAGTAAAGATAGTAACTATGGACATTCAATCAAAAGCCTACCCCTTTCTGGGTGGTAAAGACAACCCTAAATATAAAAAGAGTAGAAAATGGTATACTTTCAAACCCTAGAATAACAGACATATGTATAAATGTACTTGAAGCTGAACAACTATATTATTTTTAAGCTACATTTTGTATAATGGGGAAAAACAAAATCTTTTGTATTAAGCAAGTTAATTTTAAAAAGCTGATTTGTGTCATAAAGTGCTGATAATTGCTTTCTGTGATTTTCAGAGCCCTGTAATCTGTTTCTTTAGTTAATTCTTCCCCATTCATAATGTGGTCATAACATTAATTAGCCATTGACTTTACTGCATAAAATACAGACCTCAGTGTTGTTTCCAAACCACCAAATATATGTTAAGGTTCCAACTTGACTGGGCCATAATATTGCTGTGGCATTAACTTCTTTGTTCTTTGTTGTTACAAATGGAAGTGACAAATGGACATGCTCTAAAGGACCTAGAAATGAGGAAGAAATAAGAAAAAAACGTGTTTATAAAAATATTGTCAGATTTTAAATTTTATGTTCTACAATTTCAGTATAACTGTAGGCTACTTCATTTACAAACTACTGGTAATTTTAGCATTGTTGCAACCTGCACAAGATTAAAGCAGTCTCACTACAGGTTGTGCATTCACCCAGAGGTAGAAGGGAAGGGAAAGGAAGGGAAGGAAAGGAAAGGGGAGGGAAGGGAAGACATAAAAGGAGAAGATGGACATTGTCTAAATTCTACAAGAATCATATCTTATGATTCCTAGAAGAATAGCTACAGTATATCATTTCAGAAAAAGGCAGAATTCTATTTGAAATATAGATGTTACATGCTCCCATTGTAGAAGGAATTAGAATAATAAATTAGAATAATCAAAGAATTGTTTCAAAGACCTGTAAGCAAATCCTGAAAATCCTTACCAAGTAATACTTCAGAGTAATATTGCTGGATTATGTATATATTATTGATAGAAATAGTATGACTTAATATGTTTTATTTATTAATGCATCATCTTGCTCACATTCAAATAAAACAGTGCATAACTTTGTTGAATTTTATATTTACCAACAAAGAAATAAAGGGAGACTTTATCTGAAAGTGCAAGCAGTATGCTCCATACCATATTTCGGTAGACTAGGTTCCCCTAATAGACCAGTCTCACCGGAAAAAACAATCAGTGTATAACTTGTATGCAAACTTCCAAAGTTTGAAATCAATTTCCAGTAAAGAATTGGAATCCCATAGAATAATGTGTATATATACATAGGAATGATAACTCACTGAATGAAAGTGTTCTGTTTCTTAGCTGTCAACATGCGTAAAAACATTACATAGGATCTTCATATATAAAAGTAGAAAAATTTCTACTTTTATAGAAAGTAGAAATGGCTAAATTTTAGCCAGTTGGTGGCTGGGAAGTCAAGTTGGATGGGAAGTCATGTAAAACCTCATGTATGAGGACATGACACATGTAACATCTATATTTCTCTGGTGTGATAACTTATGAAAAGCAATATAGACTGTACATACAAGTGCTGATTCAAAAACCACATCTGAAGAATAATGTATAAATTCTTCATTGAATGATCTGCTGTTTTTGATATTGGTTTAGAGAAAAATCACTGAAGTAGGTAGTTCTGATTAACTATTACAAGATAAAAAGACAGATTTAAAAATGCAGCTTTGGAACAGCAGATGGTGTTATACTACTATTTACATGAATAGTTAGAAATATTTAAGTATCTAACAAGAGTTGGGAAATTCTTTGTGCTCTTTGAATTAAAAAGCTTGCATTCACAAGGATTAATTAGTTTCATGAAGCCTATATGCTGGTGACTCTATGTTCTAAACTGGAGGTTATTAAGGGATTGTGCAGATACCAATGGTAATGGAGCTATTTGGAACTGGTTATTTGTGAGGCAAAGATACAGTTGCTGTCGCAAAGGCGCTTTGTGTAAAGCCACAGAGTTTAGAGGCTTTTTTGGGGAAGGGGTGGGAGTAATTATATTATTCAAGACTGGGAAAAAGTAATTGAATCAAATAATTTAAAAACCATTGTTCTATCTATTCCATTGAAAAGTGTGTGAACTGTGCTATGTGGAAGAAAGGTATATTTTCCTAAAAAATTAAATATTAGATGATATGAAAATACTTCAGCTCTCCTAGAGAAAACATTGGTGTGATTAGTTGAAGTATCCCTGTAAAGTATGCTCATTCATTATAGAATTCCCACAGTTGTATGGCATTGCATGCCACAATAATTCTTTTCAAATTGTTATTTTATTTCATATGTCATTAACCTTTCATTAGTTGCTTTCTAAAATGGATGTTTCACTGTTCTAATAACTTTAAAGCAAAGTTTGGTAGTGTGATAGATTTGTATTCTCCATCACTGGATTTTTTTCTGTCCTTAAAAACAAACAACACACATGACCCTGGAGCCCCTCATATGTGGGGTGCTGCAGGGATTGGTCCTCTCGCCCTTTTGTTCAACATTTATGTAAAACCGCTGGGCGAGATCATTCGTGGTTTCGGGGTGAAGTACCATCAGTATGGTGACGACACCCAGCTGTACATCTCCACCCCAGACCACCCCAACGATGCCCTTGAAATGATGTCCCGGTGCATGGAGGCCATATGGATCTGGATGGGGAGAAACAGGCTCAGGCTCAACCCATCCAAGACCGAGTGGCTGTGGTTTCCGACGTCCCAATATCGTCAGCTGGTGCCATTGCTGACTATTGGGGGCGAATCATTGGCCCCCACGGAAAGGGCTCGCAACTTGGGCATCCTCCTGGATTCACGGCTGTCTTTAGAAGAGCACTTGACGGCCGTGACCGGGAGGATTTTTCATCAGGTTCACCTGATCCGCCAGTTGCGTCCCTTTCTAGATCGGGACACTCTGCACACAGTCACTCATGCCCTCATCACCTCTCGTCTGGACTATTGTAACACTCTCTATATGGGGCTCCCCTTGAGGTACACTCGGAGGCTCCAACTGGTGCAGAGTGCGGCCGCGTGGGTGGTTATGGGAGCGACGTGGCGTTCCCATGTAACCCCTCTCCTGCGCGAACTGCACTGGCTCCCGGTGGTCTTCCGAGTGCGCTTCAAGGTTCTGGTTATCACCTTTAAAGCGCTCCATGGTTTAGGACCTGGTTATCTACGGGACCGCCTGCTACCACCAATAGCCTCCCACCGGCCAGTATGCTCCCATAGAGAGGGGCTCCTCCGGGTGCCATCGGCCGAACAATGTCGACTGGCAGTCCCTAGGGGGAGAGCCTTTTCTGTGGGGGCACCTACCATCTGGAACAAGCTCCCCCCAGAGATGCGGAGGATCCCAGATCTGCGCACCTTCCGTCGCGCGCTTAAGACTTTTTTATTTCATCAAGCTGGCCTGGCCTAAATCTTCTCCCCTTTTTAAATGTAAATTTTAATTTGTTTTAAATAATGGGTATTTTAAATTTGTTCAGCCAAATTATTTAATTCGTTTTTATTCTATTTTAAATTTTTGTATTTATGTGTTTTATCCTGTGGCTGTTCACCGCCCTGAATCCTTCAGGAGTAGGGCGCTATAGAAATTTAAATAAATAAATAAATAAATAAATAAATAAATAAATAAATAAATAAATAAATAAATAGTCAGTGGTATGTAAGTGCTAAAGAGTTAGATTAGGCATTTAATCTATCATTAAAATATGACATAGAGAAAGAACAAAAAATTATATGATAAAGTATATAAAAAATCTTAAAAAGCACAATAAGGATACAATCATGAGAGGAATTATATAGAAAATAATAAAACAACAATACTTATGAGGAAAATTGGTATAAAATCTTTAATTTATGGTAATAGATCCATCAATAATTAAATAGATAAAGATATAACAAAAAAAAGGTAAATGTTAGTATAAAGAAGCAACTTTGTATTATATGCAGTGATTATGTTTTTAAAAATACCTCATAAGTATTGGAAAGAAATATGTAACATTAAACAAACAATGAAAAAGAGACACTTTGCCCATGGCACCAGATGGAAAGCAAAACTTGGAGACTATACAACAATGGCAAAACCTCTTTATTTATTTATTTACCTAAAATGTTCAATAGAAAAGATTGTAGCTTAGTGAGGAAACCTAGTGGGGAAACTCAGGTTCTAGTACTTTTTTAGGTATGGATATGGCAGAATGACTTTGGCCCAAGAAGGAGAATGGGAAAGCGAGACAAATCTATCTACTGTGCTGATCAGCCTTTTAAGTCTTCATTCTATTGTGAATTGATTCAGGATGAATAACAATACATATGAAATAATTTAAATGGCCCAAATCACATCAAACTGAAAAAAGTTTTAACATTTCGTTGTTGTTAAATGAGTTCTCTTAAGATACAAGGCAAGAATATTGAAATCTCACAGGGTTCTATGTCCTCATGTGCAATTTCAGGCCTTATCTGAAATTGCATGAGATCCTGGACATTATATCATCAATAACTTATTAGACTGTAGCAATTTTAAATTTAGTTTTAGTTTGGTTTCACTGCATGATTATACCTCATGCACACAAATATCGAGTTAGTTCTCTATGTAAAATACAGAATAAACTCTCTTAGTTTCCTACGCCAGTATAAAAACTCTTACCAGTTTTTCCGCTGGTAGTTCTATCGCTACACACACTGTTTATGAATTTAATCCTTGAAACATTGAACAGAACATCACATCCTATGCAGTTTAAGATCTGACAAGGAATGTAATAAATTATATGGTGTTGAAACACACAGAGCAATTACATGGCTGCAATCCTGTTACCAGATGGGAATGACACAGACAATGACATTTCAGCTTCAGGTCAGGGCCTGCATAAACAAAAAGGTTTTCCATCAAGTAGCCTTGTTAACTTGCATATAAAGTGTGACATGATGGCAAAACCTTTCTTAGCAAACAGCAGCAGATTGCTTGGCTGTGTGTTACTGTGGTTAGGTTATTTGGGATATTACCCTCTCTCTCTACTTACGATTAATTTTGGGGTGTAAGCAACTAGCTTACACCTAAAAAAGTGGAAAAAGTGGAAATGAAGAAATAAGCTGTTTAAATACTGATTAGAATTGTTGCTTAAATATTAATTGTATTTATAATATATATAAATATATATAAAAATATATATATTTTTCTTGACTGTACACCGCCTTGAGTCCTACGGGAGAAAGGTGGTATAGAAATATAATAAATAAATAAATAAATAATATGATTTGATTTATGTGCCACCCATCTTGTCTGGAGGTAACTTTGGGTGGCTTATATCCATTAAAACTGGAAACATTAAAAAGTGAAAACAGCAATAACAATAATCATAGTTATACTAACAAATTATAATTAAAATAGTAAAAGAAGGGGTGGGACAGAGAAGCACAAAAACTACAGGGGGAGGTGGAATCTTCTCTCAATCTACTAACCCCCTCCATTGGGGCCCCAGACCTACTGGCAGAGTCGGGTGTTCAGGCCTTTACAGAAGGTCAAAGGAGTCAGTTTGGGTCTCACTTTGGGGAAGTATGATGTTCCAAAGGGCAAAGTGCACTAAAACAGTATAATTATTTTATATATTTGTTTAGCTGTACATGTTTTTGGCATTGCAATACTAACAAATTCTAAAATGTATAAATTATATAGATAAATATAATGTCATCGCAATCACATGGACAAGGTGAGAACATCACAGTCTCGGGTCTGAAAGAAAAGTTCCAATGATGGAGAAAGCAAGTTCAGTAAATGGGTCTGAATCTTGCTCATCTGAAACGATTACTAAAACCCAGATCTTCCAATATCAATACATAGAACAAGAGAAAGATAAGGTAGATCTAAAATATTCCAGAACAATGGGTCTATTTTACTGGATTCAACATTTCTTGGCTTCTTGGTTACTTTCCAAATCACCAATTAATTTATAATAGGGAAAAAATTATGAATGCAAAAATGTCAAATGCATTTCCTGCTTTTTCTCACTTACGTAAGACATTTTCAGTGATATATACTTAAAACAGCTTCATTGCATTCATGTTTAATCTTGTTTAATGTGTTCGTAATATGGTTCAGCATGATTTCCATTTTCGCCCTATGTAAAATTTCCATTGCTCTTCACTGATACATCCTTTTTCTCTGGTCTGCTATCTCTTATTAAGTAACTATATCTCACACTATTCAGCTATTATGTGTGTGGGGATGGAGAATTCCTAAAAATTGAAAGAAGGTGTGTACATTATATAGTCTTTATGGGTGTAAAAATTAAGAGAAAGAGAATCAGGAAACAGGAAAAGGAAGTGAATTAACAGGTAGTTATAGAAAAACAAAAGAAATTCTTGATTAAAACATAGGTGGTAGCAGTGAGGAGAATAAATACCTTCTAATATGAATTTTCTCTCCAACACATCTCTAGTGTTCTTCACCCCACATAACAATGTGAATCATGAAATTTAAAAAAGTTTAATTTTGAAGTTACATAACTAACTTTTCTGAAATTTCCCCAAGGTCTTTCTAGACTTTTCTGTCATATTTTTCCAAAGTTCAAGTCAGATTTTGAAGAAGCAGAATATCAGGACAATTGACATCTTTGAACTTTAGTGTTTAACAAGACAACCAAGAATAATACCATGGAAAACAAAAAACAAACAAATCAATGGATCAATGGATCATCAACCAAATCAGTTCACAGTTGAAATTATGTGACTTAATCAAACTATTTTGTAAATTATAAACAATAATTGCATATTTTATAAACCCATCAATACCCCTAAATTTCATTTTCTCTTTCTTTTCAAGAAATATTGGAAACAAAAGTTCATATCTCAAAAGTAAAATAAGCTATTCAGTCCCATAAAGGGGTGTGGGCCTACACATTTTATATCCAATCCCAGGAGCAAGAAATATTCCTAGGGAAGCAATAATCCTAATGGTTACAGGTTCCTAAGAGTGATGGATTCATCAGGCATCATGGTAAATATATGGTCTTGGACAAATCCCCTAGTACTCTAGGTTGCTGGCAGACCCTTTCAAGTACCAGATGGGTCTAGATCTCTTCCGGGTTTCAAAAACTTCAATTTTAATAGAAATAAAAACAATAATATGTGAAGTTATAGAAAGAAAAGTATGATAAAACTAAAACAAACTTTTTAAAAAACCAAGCCTATGTTTAAAAGTAAGATCTTTTTGAACTTGAGGCATTAGCCAAATGACTTCCTATTCTTTTCCACTTGCTCTGGGTTATGCCACAAGGTTTCAAGCATGATACAAATTCATGAAAAATCATACTTCTGATGTTACATAAATCACTAAATCAGATGATCATAAATCATTTAAATCAATTCCTGTTTATTCCCTTTCCACCCACTTTTCTAATTCTCTGTTCATCTCTAAAATATGTTTGCATCAAATAAAACCTAACACCTGTACCATCAACAGTATTTATCAAAAGCAGAACATCTGAATTGACATCAATTTATCTTTAAAGTATTGTTATACCAACAGTAATTACATACAATTTACATGCAAATACAAGACTGCAGTGTCAGTCCCCAGGCTGTTTTTGATCTGCGTAGTTACACGGAAGATGCCAACATTCTGATAGATGTGCCTGATTCCATCTTCTGTTGAGCTGAGATTGGCATATGACACAGCACTACCATCTCCAAAATCCACACGGATTATTGATCTTTGAATGTCACCCTAAATAGGAGAACAGGAAGGAAACCGGACATTAGTGAAAATGCTGCAAAATTAGACAATTGAATGCTCGCCCTTCTTGTCTATTAATTGTCCTGGATGGATGTAGCTGCTTTAGTTACAAATGTCTTCAGTTTGGAAGTAGAAATCTTTGTTTCCAGGATCCAGTAAAATCCCTAAAACTAAAGAAAGACTAAAATATTTAAAGGCAGAGAACACAGTAAAGTGGAGACAGAACATTCTTATTATTTCAGAGCATTATTTCAGAGCAGGGACTTTCTTCTTAAATTTCATTTAAAGAAGTTCATTTTGGTAGGTGACCAGACTTCAGTTAACAAAACATGGGAATAATTAAAATAAAATGGAATAAAAGATAAATTGAACACAGCCAGCACGAGTGAAATTTTCCTACTTCTTGAAACAGTGAGACTCTTAACACAAAGGCCTTAGTGAAAAGACCACCATAAATATAGCTAGAACAGAGATGGTATTCTGCAGGTTCTGACCATTTCTGGAGAACCAGTAGTGGAAATTTTGAGTAGTTCAGAGAACCGGTAAATACTACTGCTGACTGGCCCCACCCGCATCTATTCTCTGCCTCCCGAGTCCCAGCTGATCGGGAGGAAATGGGATTTTGGAGTAGCCTTCCCCTGGAGTGGGTGGGAATGGAGATTTTACAGTATCCTTCCCCTGCCATGCCCACCAAGTCACACCCACCAAGCCATGCCATGCCCACCAAGCCACGCCCACAGAACCGGTAGTAAAAAAATTTGAATCCTACCACTAGAGCTAGAAATATATAAACAAGAGGATTAACAATTATTTGTTATTCTTAAACCTGAAGGAAGTTTAATCAAGTCAAACTGTACTTAATGAGGTCCTACTGAAACTTGCTAGCTATTAAACAAATCTTGACAAGATTATAAGACAGTGCTTCATTATGTTCAGCTAAAACATAACTGAAATAACAGAAAGGAGTACAGCCTGGAAAATGAAAGTGAGGTAAGTAAGGTGATCAAAAAAGGAACATTGAAATCTGATTCAAGGTATCTTTCATTTGTTATATTCTACAAATACAAACCCACACACACAAATATATCCAGGATCTACTAGAGTTGTGGAGCCAATGCATTTAAAAAAATAAAAATAAAATTTAAAAGTTTATCTCTTACTGAGACATTTCATATAAGGCAGTGTACATATGGGCATGGATGCACATGTATTGTATGAGAGAGAGAGACATTTTTCTGCTGTAATATAAATATTTCAATATTATCATTCTATTCGTCCTTTACAAATATCACCATTCTCTGTGTGTTTAACTGGAAACAATTCTCAATTTTATTCTAGGTTAAATATGCAAAGAACTGTATTGCTATTTTATGCAAACTTCTTATGCAGAAAGAAATAATGAAATCTCTCTCTAAAGAAAACACTTTATGTGGTATTATCAACATAGAAGTTGATATTTATGCATTCCCCTGAAAAGTCGGTTTGGTGCTCAAAATTGGTACATTTAAATCTGGTGCAAAGATTAAAACAAACAAACAATTTTGGCATTGAGATAGTATAAAAATGTACAAAATTACTTTTGTTGGTTTATATATATGCAAACTTAATTTGAAAAGCAATGAAAGTAGAAGATATATGCATTTTTATCTTCCAGTGTATATAAAAAAAACTTTAAAATTTGATGAATTATCAACAGCTGTTGATAGAACCTCCAAAAACATTGAAATAAATTGTGAAATTTTATTAAAGATGCAAAACATCTACAAATATATGTATCTCTTATTACTAAAATCTGATAGATCAAATTTAGTAGTATATATTGCTACCTAAATGGTAAAAAGTCATTTCTAAGCTCAGCACAAGGTGTCCTTTGGGTTTTTACCAATATTTCCTGCTGGGGGAGAATGGCCTCTTCCTCTTTAATTAGAATAGACCCACATCTGCTACTCAAAAGTTTCTTTTATAGAAAGAATTGAACTGGCTCTGAAAGTTTCTTTCTTCACAATAATTGCTTAAATTATTTGAACTGAAAATGCTTTCTGCCCATTAAATACAATTCAGGCTCTAGCAGATTTCTGAAAAGGGCACATCAAAACGTTGACATTTAAATATCTGAAGCACCAGGACAAGGAAGAAAAAGTAAAGTATTTAACCAATGAGATATTTTTCTGCCACAAATGAAATAACTCAAGGAAAACAGAGGAGGGAGCAGAGAAATAGTGCCTGTTCCAAACAAGTTTTAATCTGTATTGTTTTCCATACATATTTTCCTGTGCTCTGAGGAACATACTTTCTATATGATGAAGGTTATTACTTATACACATGTGCCAATTGTTTCCTTGACCCTTTTCATGTTTTTTTACATGTTTAAATAAACTTTTTTAAAATTATTTTTGACAGTTGTTGCAAGTCTTAGTTCTGACCCTTAGCTTTCCTGACTTCATCTTTGCAGATTTTGGCTATATGCTGGTATTCTGTTTTAGATGTATGTCCCTCTTTTCATTTTTTATACATACCTTTTTTGTCTTTCGGTTTATCAGAGAGCTCTTTTTGTAACATTTATTTGACCAAATAAATCAAACCGAATAAATTTACTTGATCAAATAAATCATATATGCAGACTGATTTTCTCAAGTCGATATTATTTTGGTCAAGGTAAGGCCATTTCAATAATACATAAAACAAAAGACTTTTTCACATGCACATTTTCCCTTCTCTAATGAAAAGCATTTTGAAGCCAGCTAAGCAATTGTCTTCATTTCTGCTGGCCTCAGAATATTGAGAACAGGCAAGGAACAGCTGATCTAATCAGTATTTCTGCAAAGCCAAAAGTAGTACACAGAGAAAACCACAATGACATTCAATACCCCAGCATCTGACTTATGACAACTCATGAAATACAAAACCCCTGCACTTATTATCATTCCTTCTGCATATAAATTCCTTTTGGAAGTAATGGAGGTAGGCTGACATGAAAATTTAGCAGCCAGGTGATTTCTTCAGAAGCTGCACTCAGGGATATAGGCATGAGTTCAGTGTAAACTGTTTATCCAAAGAGGAAATTAAGAGGAATCTAATTGGCCTGAGTGGGAGGGAAGGTGGTATATTGGGCTCTCTGACTTCCACAGTATAAATCCTTAACCCTCCCATAACTCTGGAAGACCCTATATGATGATGCAGCTAGCAGCCATTTTAACCCAAGGAAATCTTACTCAGCCCAAATTTACTCAAGAACAGCTGGTAATCTCCCTCATTCATTACTTCCGTAGCTAACTGACATTATATATGGTCAGACTAAAGTGCTTTCCAGAATAAAAATCACTGATTAATTAAAAATTCAAGTACAAAGTTAAAGAATAGGAAGTGAATTGAAAGAAAACAAAAGGGAAAGGGAAAAGAGAACATCTCTGAAGAGATTAAATTTACAACACAAAGACACAAATGCACACAAAATGAACTCACAATTCTTCATTGTATAGTCCATAAAATAAAATCAGTATTCTAATGTGCATCCTACTTTCCACTATGCCTCAGATTGCTCTGCAATATCCTAATCTCAAAACCACACTTTTGTTGGTGGAAGCTTTTTATTTTACCTGGTTTTTCAGCCAGCCCTGAAAAAAAAAAAAAACTCCAAGAAGAGCAAAGGACAATACATAGAGATCTACCTGAGAGGGAATCTTGCCAGTCAATGATTAGAATTTTATTTTTGCAGGCTTCAGATATTCCTACCTATCTAGATTGACAGGTAAGCTGTTGATTGACTGATCAGACAAAGATTGTCCTTTAGTATCTGAACTTATTAGGATTAACTTTCTTTCAATTCACTATAGTGGTCCTGGTTAGCACCTGAACTGGAATGATTACAGCTGGTTGTTAACTTTAAAATTCATGACACCCTTGAGTCCAACCAGTGGGACGTTGAGTGGCACAAAAGTTTATGTGAAAATCAAACTCCACCATGTCCCACAGGGTTCTTAGTGCCTACAGACTGCAAAGAAAAAAGAAAATAAACCATGCAATTTTATTTTGTACTGCAACTAAAGTGGATGTAAATCACCTCAGTGACCAGCCTAAATTATGCTATAAGAACATGAGTCTACAGCAGTTCTCAATCAAATGTAGAATCTTTGTGTGGACTGTGGGGAGAATCAGTCTTCAGATGAGTGGGATTGTTTAATAGACAAATTGAGACATAAGGAATAGGTCATTGAAGCTCACATGAGTTTTACCAGAACATTTCCATAGCAACCCCTGAATCTCAAGATGCAAATGTTTCTTCTAAATCCATTGTTCTCTGTAGAAAACAGGTTACTTCCTGCCCTTCTATTACTATGTTCATTATATTGTTACTTATGAGTATATATGCAGGCATTTCCCCCTAGTTTCTGAAATATGAGTGCAGCTCTTTGTCAGCAAGACTGTTTTTTCCCATTATTCTTTCAGAGGAGACCCCCTCCGATTATACTGTCTAATAAATCACTGTTGTAAGCCTTGATTATTTGCTTTAGGTACTATAGGTAATATAAAGCAATGACAAGGTAACTATAACAAATTCCCAATCATTTATATTTTAATGCTTTGTTTTGTTTTTATTCTGCTAGATAGAATGTGGGTTTAGTCTTTCTGAGATGTTATTGTCTATTAATGGGAGAAAATGGCAAGAAGGTGATGAGCAGCAGGAGGAAAGCAGAACTGCTTAATTATTATTATTTTTTGCATCTGTCTTTACACAAAAGGAAAAAATAGTCCAACCTATCAAAAAATACTGTAAAATGCAGATAAGGAATGCAAGTCAAAATAAGCAAGAAAATGGTAAGAGAACACCTATCCACTCTGGATGAGTTCTAATCACTGGGACAAAATGAATTACACCCCAAGGTTCTGAAGAAACTGGCAGACATGATCTCAGAACCACTGAACCATATCTTTCAAAGATCCTGGAATACTGGAAAACTACCAGAAGACTAGAAAAGTTGTAGTTCCCATCTTCAAAAAAGGGAAAGAATTGGATCCAGGAAACTAAACACTTATCAGTCTGACATCTATACCTGGGAAGATCCTGGAAAAGATAATCAAGCAACAAATCTGCAAACATCTGGAGGCAAATACAGCCATAACCAAAAACCAATATGGGTTTATCAAAAACAGACCATGCCAGACAAATCTTACTGCATTCTTTGACAAAGTGACCAAATGGGTGAATCAGTGAAATGCTGTGGATATAATTTACTTGGACTTCAGTAAGGCATTTGATAAACTAGATAACAAGCTACTAGATAACAATAGCTTGATAAAATAGAAAAATGTGGTTAGACAGCATCACTACCAAATGGATCAACGCCACTCAACACGTAGAAATTGCATGTATATGAAGGAAAGTATTCAATGGGGTACTAAAGGCTCTTTCTTAGGGTCAATAATTCTTTAATAGCTACATCAGTGGAACTCATCAAATTTGCAGCTGATATCAAGCTTGCAGGAAAAGCCAATAGGTTCAAGTTAAAGAAGAAACTTGATAGATTTGAACACTGTGCCCTAACTTAACAAAATTAAATTCAGTACTGAGAAAAGTGAAGTTCTACACTTAGGCAGAAAAACCAAATGCAAAGGTACGGAATAGGTGGTACATGGCTCAACAGTAGTAACTGCAAGAATGATCTTGGATTCCTAGTGGACAATCACTCAAATAGGAGCTAGCAGTGTGCTGCAGCTGCCAAAAAAGCCAGTGCAGTCCTGGCTGCATTCAACAGAGCTATAGGATCTCTGAAACATCATTTTACGATTATTTAAGTGACTGCAAAGAAATCATGTGCTTTCAATCATTTTAAGAGAGTCAAAATGCTGTTTCTGGTGAATAAAGGGAAGCAATTAAAACCAATCATTTCACCTTTCAGAGGTTCAGGAAAATGCCCATAGCATTTTTTAAAAAGCAGTGATATTGGACAAAGTAGGTTACTATGTTAGTGGTTATTAAAAGACAGTATGTAATACTTTTCAACTTCTGTATTTATGCTACAAAACTTGCATTATATAGGATCCCCAGGTAATACACCAACATATGAAATTAGGGGTACTGTTTAACACTTTTCCAAATCTAATAGACTTGCATTATTTAAAAATATACTCTGAAAACCTTGAAAATTGTGATATATCTACAACTAGGTAGCTCATATATTCAGTGAAATAGATTACTGAATACTCTCAAACTTGTGTTAGTGCATTGCATTTCTCAATAACCTTTCTAATGTTTTGTTCTACTCTAGTTCAGTTTGCATTTCCTCCACTTACACACTGCCATTATTATGGTTCCTATTTTAAAATAGCAAAATAGGTAAAATAGCAAAATAACCAGAAGCTTAGCGTAGTTTGAAATTTAGTCTAGTTTTCTCTCAAAATCTATGCCAAAGGTCCAGTTTGAAAGAGCTCTTCTTTTTACTTGTCTTCCACTCATGAAAAAATATTATTCTACCAAGGCATGAAAGTAAGATACGTTTCTGCTGGTTTGCCATTGTTATTGCTTTTGTTTGACAAATTTGTTAGCAAAATCCTAGTGAAGATTCCTTTTTTTCATGTTTGCCTGATGATCATGGTTTCTTAGTTATATTCATTTTCCAGTTTTTCTGATTCTTCTGATATAACAACCTGACAGGCTTATCAAACATCATTATACCTTGATTACATCCTCTGCATTTTGCCTCTTAAGAGATAGTATTGCTAATTTTAATCATTCTAACAAGAATGATATCCTCAAACAGTCAATTTCAATCTCCTTGAAGAGGCTGCAAGCGTAATTCTTTTTCTACAAAGTGCCAGGATTTATATGTAAATCAAAGTATTAAAACAATGAGATGCAACTGAAATTTTATAAATTTGAATCTCAAGCCTCACATTCTACTTGGAAGTCTTTAGTTATGTTAACTTGTATCCTTGCAGATGTTTCAGATGAAGTTTTAATTGGTCTTTGTATCAGGCAGATGTTTCTTCTCCTTTTCTTCCAGAGTGAAATTATCTGTAATTTGCTTTATATTTTCTGTATACATATTAACTTTTTTTACTTATGCTGAAGATGCATGGTTGATGGAAATGGTATACAAGGTTCTTCTGGTGGAATAATTTTGTTTTATTAAATTTAGCTTATGAATGTTTTTAATCTTTCATTAATTAAAAAAATATTTGTCTAATTAAAATTAAGTTCCATTGACTTGAATAGGATTTATTTCTTGATAAATGAATTCAGGATTACAATCTAAATGCATATAATTTCATCTTTACTATGCAAATTAATTCCAGCTATATAATTCTATATCCCCTTCAGTGAAATTTAGATATTCAAAATGAACTTGAAACTACCATCATCAAATGGTATGTGATGTATCAAAAGTCCATAATATTTCTTCCAATTTGCCTTTTCTCAAATTTATTTTAGTTATTTAACAAAATTTATATGGTACCCATATGGTACCAATTAACTCAGTGAACTCTGGGTAGCTTACAAAGAAAACGCAATATAACAACATTAGAAAGCAATAAGCTCCCAGCCACCTGGCAACAACAGTCAATTAAATAAGCCACTTGATGTGCTCCATCAAGCTCCCCAGACCCATTGACAAAACTAGATTGTAATGGCTCTCTTGGGCATTGGCTTGGACAATGAGGAAGTGTCAACTCTGGGGACCTCTAAAAAAGCACTTTGGGGAGCACCAGGGGGATGTGGAAGTCTCTCTGTGGCAAATTTGGATGGTCTAGGCAAGGCTATACCAGGAATGTCAGGAAAATCCAGCAGTGAGAAGCAGCTGGATAATCAGACAGCTGTGCAAGGAGGAGAAGAGGCACAGTTGTAGTCATTTATTGTGGATGACCAGTTGGCCACTCAGGCCAGAGAGAGGTACAGCTGCAGCTGGTTAGCAGAAGAGGAGTTTCCACCCTTGCCCAATCCCAGAGCTGAGCAGAGGGAAGTGCAATGGAGGCAGCCTCAGCCTTCTCAATGGGGTGCAACAGTCAGTGTCTATTTACTTTGGCATTTGGAGTCTGGGCTTGTTGGAGGCAATTGTTTGTAATCTGTCAATCCATGAATAATCTTGATCCATTGCCTTGAATCCATTTATGCCAAGATACTTTCATCAGGCCTTGAAACTGTTGGAACCATGTTGCCATTGTCTTGCCTTTGAACCCATCAAAATTAAGCTGCCTTTGTTGTGCCTTAAACTCATTGAGATTATGCTGCTTTCATTGTGCTTGGAACCCATTGACGCCAAGTTGCCTGGTTTGTGCCTGAAACCTTGTAAGGTGCCCAGAGTTACCTTGAGGTAAGATGGAGGCCTACAAATTTTGTAAATAAATAAATTAAAAAACAAAACCTGATGGAGTCTTGTGGTTTTTGTTGTGCCTTAAATCCATGGAAACTGCATTTGCCTTGACCAAATCTTGAACCCCGAGTATCATGGGGCTGTCATCCTGCGCCTTACACATAGAAGAGACTGTAGTAGGAGTTAGCTGTGTGTGTGAAATAACACACATAATCTACTCATGCTCTCTTTATCTCTCTCTCTATATATGTCTGTGTTTATATGTGTATACTGGGATGGGACACAAGTCTTCAGGGCCTTGCAAAAGAGTGCCAAATTGGGGGCCAATCTTATATTTAGATGGTGTTCCAGAGGGAAGGAGCCACCATGAAGAAGGGCCTTCTTCTTGATCCCATTAGATGTACCTTCTTAGGAGGAGATCAATAGCATTCCCTGCCTCCCTGATCTGGCAGATAGGGAAGATGTAAGCAGGAAAAGACGGTCCTTCATATGGCAAATCTATTGTACAAACAAGATTTCCTGTTGTATAACGTAATCTTTTCCTCCTTTATACATCTATTCTGCCCCAGCTCCAGGTCCCAAGAAGTGTGACACACACAAAGTTCCAAAAACTCTGTTTAATACAAACTTTCAAAATTCAGGCTTTCCGTGCAAATGTCCTTATCAGCCTGTTATGAATTACAGAGAATAAACAAAGTCCGACAAGGGTTGGCAACCAGCCCAGAAACCATGATGTAACAAGAAACTCACTCTCAAAATGCTCTGCATAGTAATTAAACGTTGTTTCCAGCAGCGTTTGCTATATGTGAGAGAACTTAAATAGGCTAAGGGAGTAGCCAATTAGCCCCAAGCCTTACTCTCGAGGAGACCTCCTCCTGAATAGCCACTCCTGCTTTTGGCAGCCCTGCATGCTCGAGCATTGAGAAGAGGCTCCTCCACTTCACTTTCTTCACTTGAAGGAGCCTCTGGAGGTTCTGAAGGCCCTGACTGAGTCTCTGCCTCTGGCACCACATCCTCTTCAACCTCCTCACTGTCCGACTCGAGCGCCGGCTGCACAGGCTGCTGGCGCGACACTACACCAGCCTCCTCATTGTCGGGATCAGCCACAATCCGTGCAGGCCGCTGGGGGGCCACGACAATACCCATATAGCTTCAGCTATAGCATAGTTCATTTTTTTCATTCCAATATTTACCAATGCAGCTTTGAATCTTGCAATACACCTCATGCCATCGAAAAGTATAAGAGAGCCAGTGTAATATACCACTTAAAGATTAGGACTGATGAGATCTATGGAAATTTCCTGTACAAACTGCAAAATTCAAGAACATGGATTTTGCTGGGGCCACACACTACAGATTTTCCTTTATATTTAGCAACCCTAAAATTTACACGTGTCTAAATAATTTTTGGTTGATTATTCCTCAAATATTTTTTACTATTCAGTTGATAGATTCTACATATGATCCCTTGGCTGTCTTCTTGTAAGGTTAAGAAACCTTTTCCTTCCTTAATCTTCCTTAAAGTAAACATAATTATCTGAAATAGTCAAAGTTACAGCACCATTTTAATCTAGACTTTTTTGTACTGTGAACATGCTAATTGCGAAATGAGGTGTTCTAGAAACCCATGCTCTGCAAATGCTGTACGTGGTAATCTTGCATTTGTTTTGCAACATTAGCCAAGATATTCTTATTTCAGTGTCAGTGAGGACAGAGGTACAAACAGCAAACAAGATAGACCATAGAGGAAAGAATCAAGCCCCTTTTATAATAGGATGATAGATCAGATGTACAGCACAAATTTGTCAAGTCACTAATCAGTTAAATCGCACTAGTTAATTAATTCTGTTCAGTCCCATTCATTTTCTTCTAAACGATTCTGACTCAGAAACCCCAGTGGGGAACATGTTAAACAGACCATACCTCTTCCAGCTGTACCATGAAGGTAACATTATGCCCTTGTTCTGTTGTCAGTGTGCCATCTGATGTGACAACCCGAAGTCCTCGCGGGGCTTTGCCAGGACACTGCTGCGGCTTGGCTGTGTACTGCTCACGCACACCGTCTGTGCAATTATTAGACACGACCTTTCTGTACCTGTGAAAAGAAGAACAAAGAACCCTGAAGAGGCTAGCTACAAGCTGCTTGTTTCTAATGATAGCTCCCTTTGTCAGACCATCACTGTCACATGTCAGATATTTAAACCACTGAATCATTAATCAGTATAAATTGATTTGGTACGGAACTTTACCCACTTGTCATGCTCTGATATTGAGAAGAAGAATACACCAGTTATCAGAGTTAATAGTACTGGCAAATGTAATTGGTGCTGTTTTATCACAATAAAGTAGAAAGTAACACTAGTCATTACCATGCTGGGCCAAATGAACTCACAAATGTGAGGGGGAAAATGAGTAAACTTTCAGTTTTATAACTCAATATAAATTTTTACCTGCCAAATATAGTGATAATAAATTTATAGGGTCATAGACAGTATTGATAAATCTTTATCTTCCCTATTTGTTGAGGGACATTTTGGAAAACTTGAAAAGATTTTCTGATGTTGTCATCAATAAAGGGCAATTATATTTTTTATAGTTTTCTAATAATCCTGACTCAGCTTTCCATTTCAAAAAGTATTACTCAAGATATAAAGAAAACCACAGACTGAGAAATAATATGGTAATGGGTCAACACCATTACAGTTGATAATCTTAACAAATAAATATTACAGCTTTGATGACTTACCCAGTGCTATTGAGATAACTTTGACCAAGACTGCACTCTTTCGACAAAGATGATGGGTTATACCAAAAAGCTGGCAAACACTGGTCATTGCTGTGCCGCTCAAATCCATAATCACTAGTTTGGGAAGAAGAAATATTACCTTGATATGGAAATGCTCCATTCCAATGAAGACATATTTTTCAAACATAAATTGACATATAAAACCGTATGATCTCTTTCAAATACGTGCACTTACTTTTTTTTTTTTTAAATTGATTTATATGCCGCCCTTCTCCGGAGACTCAGGGCGGCTTACAATGCGTTAAGCAATAGCCTTCATACTTTTGTATATTTATACAAAGTCAGCTTATTGCCCCCACAATCTGGGTCCTCATTTTACCTACCTTAGAAAGGATGGAAGGCTGAGTCAACCTTGAGCCTTGGAGAGATTCGAACTTGCAGTAATTGCAGGAAGCTGGTGTTAATAACAGTCTGCTTTAGTCTGCTGCGCCACCAGGCTCCTGATACATACTTCATGTACAGATGCACATGTTTGGGCATACATCTTATAAATGTATGACATCCAGCATTCATAAACCTAATTATCAGAAACTTTAGTCCTCTTTCTGATCAAGAAACTATAATTTTCCATCTACAAGATCTTATTTGGACAACAACCTTAAGGTTGTCAAGTTTCTTACAATAGCTATGGTTTATAGAAGGCAGGTAATATCTTCTAATTATTAATTGTTTCGGAACGTTTTTTGTTTTTGTTATGAATTTTAAATTTTATATCCGTGTTTTATTGGTGCTTCTGAATTTTAAATTTTGAATTTGACTTTTATTCATCTGAGACTGTAAGTAAATAAGTAGATTAGGGAGATCTTCCCTCATTTTATGTCCACAACAATCCAGTGAACTACAATGTGCTGTAAAATGATTAGCTGACGATTTCCAGTAACCATATAGAACTTGCACCAAGGTCTTTTTCTTCATTCCAAACCTTTGCAAATGAATATGTCAATTACCTTGGTTCTGCTGTCATTGTTTCTTCTCTTGACATGCAGTTGTAACACATTTTATAACTCTTAGCCAAATACTAAATTCTAAAACCAAGTCTCACCATCATTAGTTTATGATGCTTTATTATATTCAATAATGTCTTCAGAATATTTCCTTGTACTGCTGTAGATGTCAGAAACCGGATATAGTTCATAGATGAACAAGATATGTATACTATATCAGCTGATCAATTATCTCCACAAAATAATCATCTGTGGTTTTGAGAGGGGGACATTTCCTTTGTAGTAATAGCTTTAAAAAATCATGGATTTTGTTTTGTTTCTTTAAAATCTTGACTTTTCTGTAATATCTTTATACTAGTAAGAGGGCTAGCTGATTTCAAATGTAGATGTGCTTATTCAACATTATCCAAGTTAGTTTTGAAGTAGTCTTACTAAAGAAACCATAAAAAGACTATTTCATCATTACACCAGCAATAAAACTCATTTTAATACGCTAGAAGCAAATATTCATAAATGAATATTGCTTTTTCTATAATCTGATTGTCAACAAACCATAATGTCTGTATTGCCAAACTCTCTTGTATTAATATAATTAAAAAGTGATAACATTGTATCCATATCAAAGCTTCAGGTATTAGTTAAAAAAAGCTACAAAATACATAATAACAAAAATACAGGGCATGATTTCCTGTAACACAAGTGATTTATGTGTGTATGCTACCTGTGCTTTTCTTTTTACAGGAGAAGGTTTTTTGGTATTTTATCTGAATGTATGGTTTATACTTCATGTACTCTACTGGACAAATTTTATATTTTTAGGAGAACAAGAATAAGGTTTAAGTCTTTTTGAGGGACTGCATAATTATTTGATTGGGCTTCGCTCTATTAAAAAGGGTAAACATAAGCTGTACGATTCAGCAAGAATAACAGCTTTCCCAGTTTTATGTTACAGGTAGTCCTAAATTTACAACCATTCATTTAGTGATCATTTGAAGTTACACTGGAAAAAAATGATTTATGGATGATCCTCACCCTTAGGACTGTCATAGTACTCTCAAGGCCACATGATCCAAATTCAGACCCTTGGCAACCAACATGTATTTACAACATTTGCAACATCCCAGGTACACATGATTGGCATTTGCATCCTTCCAAGATGGCTTCTGACAAACAAAGTCAATGGGGGAACTGGAATCACTCAACAGCTGTGTGTTTCGCTTAAAATCTGCAGCAATTTGCTTAACAACCATGGCAAAAAAGGTCATAAGATTGGGTGTGAGCCATAACATAAGCAATAGAAGTTCTAGTTCCAATTTGGTTGTAAGTTGAAGGCTATCTGCATTAATTCCAGGACCACTGTCTCCATACATATGTATAGATAACTCCCATGGCTTAGGACTCAGATACTGATTTGGAAGAAGCTGTTCCAGCAAAATATGTATAACATCAGCCTCAGGTATTTCCCCCACGTCTGATTTTATTTTTATTTTTTATTTTTTATTTTCTCATAATCTGTGAAGAAGAAGCATGTCTTGAGAATTGTCCATAAAGAGAAACAGATCAAACAGGTGGAGGGGGAAAAGTCCACATCACTTACGCTACCATTTTGTTGCCTTTAGTAATCATCCACTCCACTTTCTATAGATCTGGTCTTAAAGTACATGGATATTTTTTTCCAGGCTATATATGCTAGGACATAAATGATATCAATCTGTATACCTGAATAGCAGTGTAAGAGCACACACAAACACGCAAACAAAGAGGCTCCTGAGAAATGTCACCAGCAGCTCCATTGTACCTCATTATAAAGGCATTAGTATCTTTTCCTCACCTTGCAGACCTGCAATCTAATGAATTTGTTGTTTCCTTTCTGTTGCACACAGATGATAGTGACAAATTGCTGCCTACCTGTAGGCACAATGCACCTACCATCAACTGGAGCAGCAGAGGATGAAAATGACACTTAAAATGTGAGCAGGGGAGTGGAGCCCACCCAGCACGCCTGCATTAAATCCAAGCATCTGGTGTTCAGAAGGCATATTTTGAGTTTCATTTTGTGACAGGTTGAAATCAACTTATACATTCTCTCTCTCATTCTCTCTCTTATCCCCCCCTCTCTCTCTTTGTATGCTTGTGCCCTATTAAGGGAAGACAGAAGAAATTAACTTCCTGTGAAAAGAGTAAAGCTTTCCCAAACCTTGCTAACAGCTTTTTTAGGCTGGTTTTAAATGAATATTGAACTTATATCTGAAATTTCACCGGGATAGGAGACGTCTCCACATTCTCTGTGAAAATATCCTCATGTACATCAATATTCCACTTTGTATAATAGCAGCTGAGAACTAGATAATTAATTCCTGAAAGCTACATCCCACGCTAGGAATATTAGTATTGTAAACAACATTATGAATTCTGAATGGAGTTTCTTCAAAGATATCTCGATCAACTAATTAATATTTAAGTTAGCATCCCTCCATTTGATTTTTTTTTTTTTCATATTCCAGGAGATGTTACACTGAGTTTTCTGCCAAACCTCAGTTTCTATTACCAAGTTAAGATTATGTTCCCTTTTGAGGGAAGCTTAATAATTATGTTCATAAATCACAGATATAGGCCTCTAATACACTAGGGGTAGTTCTTAACTTCTGACTAGTGACTGTTCAAAGTTACAGTGGACCTGAAAAAGGGGACTTATTATCCAAATCCAAATCCAAAATTCGGATGGTTGTCCCCTCCCCCATATCACATGACACATACTCCAGGCACTCAGCAACACAGATGCATTTATGGCCATTTGCAGCATCCTGTGGTGATGTGACATAAATGACATGACATCCTTGCCAAAGAGCAGCAGTTCCGTTTTTTTCAGCAAAATCACAGCATTTGTTTCATGGCCAACACAAAAAAAAAGGTTGTAAAATTTGACTGATCCGTTTTGTGACTCTTATGACATAACCACAACAGGCAGGCTCCATTATGGTCATAACTTGAAAATGTAGAACTAAATCAAATTAGGATTCAAAGTCCTAAAAACTTTGGTGGAGTTTTATTGGACATAGGACATTAAGTCATGCACAATCCAAGGATGTCATTGAAAATTTTCTTGGCAACTACAGAGCACCAAACTACTTTCAGCTGGTTGACAAACTTCTTACTGCATACAAGATCATGAAATGGAACATATCACCGAAGGCTCACACTTGGACTTTTTCCTGAAAATCTAGGTGCAAATATTGACAAACATGGTGAAAGTTTGGAATGGAAAAAGGATATCAGTGCTGGCTGACTATTGCTGGATACTGCAGCAACATGCATCGGACACTAAGAACAAACAAAAATCAGCAGCAAAGTATTTTTGGCCCTGTTCAACTCATGCAGCAAGTCAGAAACATTACACAATTAAATACGTTATAGACATTAAAACTAATTTCACATTTTTCAAGATTCTGAAATTATATTGATGTTTAGTTTGAAGGGGTCTATTATAATCACCAAAAGTATTTCAGGAAGCAAAACTTTTGAAAAAAAATGTTGTCCACTGAAATCAGTGACTGCCAATGCTTGTTTGGAGTGCTGGTTGGACTGCAATGCTCCAAGATATCTTGGGTGATGCAGGTTACACATTAAATTTAGTCACTTTAGAAACAGATCTATGACATCTGAGGGACACTGTTGGAAATGTGGGGGAGGAAAGTAAAGAATGTGGAAGAGAAAATAAAACAGGTGAAAAGGGGGAAAACCACAGAAATAAGAATTAATGGAGAGAGGAATGGAAATGAGCATGTGCAAATGGGGTGAAAGCTGATAAATTTAGAAGAAAACATGGAGAAGTGGGATAGAGCTTCTTCTAGAAGAAGAAGTTATAATGAAATGAGCAAGGACTACATGAATGAGAAGAAGAAAGTAAGGAGCAAGTTAAGGGGAAAGAACATTATGTGCCTCAGTGTTCGGTGAATAAAAAATTGTGCGTGTCCCTAATTACAGTATATCTCAGTTGTTGATCAGGATTATGTGTTTTGTTTGTTCTACCTGCACCTATCTGAAAAACCCAAGTGGAAAGCATGGGAGACTTACAAGATTCATGTGCCTCAATAGGCTCTGGGGAATGACTGATCATATGACTGACCATAAACTGAACCTGGCAAGTTTGTTTAGGAGTATGCATATAGTTTTCCATGTGTTTCCAATTTTTAATCCAAGCCTTCATATAATATGACACACAGATATTCACTTTAATATTAATTTTAAAAGAATCGGGAGATAAAGTGACAATCTATATTAGAATGTAAGATTAGGCCTTAATGAAATTCTAGGATTAGAGAATTTAAGTAGCTCAGGGTTGAATTGCAGAATCCTTGGTTCTCTCTTGGTAGTTTGCTTGCAGATGTTTCTTTACTCCAACAGATAACATCATCACTGCCTATGAGTGTGGTATTTGCTCCCCCTCCCATTCTGTCAGTGTTAGTAGGATATGGTTTTCTGCTTGGTAGTTCCTTGATTAAGGTATCGTTTTCTGCTTGATTCTTTATCCATCTAATATAATCCCAGTTTATCTGTGTGTTTATGCTGAAAAGGATGTACTTTGGCTTTTTTGTTTCCTTCTTAGTTTTTTATTGTCTCTTCTAGATAGTGTGTAAATATTGTTTGTTTCCATGCGTATAAAGATGACTACTGTAATTTGCCTGAATGCCAAGCTTCCAGGAATTCCTTGGCATTTTGGATTTGCCTTGGTGTAGAATGTCCAGTTTCCCATCTGAAATTGTGACTGAATATGCCATTTGCTGAGAGATGAAGGAGTCTTCACTGTGTATTCTGGCTGCTAGTTGTTGTTCATGGATGGGCTCTGCTAATTCTCTACCTATCTGTCCTGCATAGTGGCTGATACAGTCCTTACACTGTATGTTGTAGATAACATCTGTTTTTTCTCTCTTCCTTCTGGAATTACTGGGACTTTGGTCTTAATGAAATTTGTTAGGATCATGCATCCTATTATTTTACCTAATTATTAAATTAGAAATGAAACTTTCTTTCTTGTCAAAGAACACTGATGCAGTATGGATAGAGATGGGGAGAAATATGTTCAAGTTGTGTTTTAATGTAAACCAACCTAATTTGTACCCACAGAGTTACTGTGTCCTCTGGATCATAATTATCCATTTATTTAGCACTTCTCCAAACTCTGTAATGCAGTTATCTGATGAAAAAATGCTTCAGAAATGGATGTCAGGAAAATTGGATTAAAAGTGACTACATTATGGAAAATAAAATTCACACAGAATAATTACAACAAGAATGATGATGATGATGTATTAGCATTGTAATCTAGATTTATCTTTTTAAAAAAACAAACAAACAAAAAACAAAAAAAAAACCCAAATACTTGATCTGTTGCTGGAATGATCCCATTCATGCTGGAATAAAGCCCATGAAAATCTGGCAAAGAAATGCCTTAATAACACATATGTCACTGTGTAATCCATTTATTACTTAAATAAATACGGATTGGTTTCTAGGCAGTTGCTAGGAAATATTATTCCTGGGACTAAGTGCACCATTTCCATTGTGACATTCATTCCTGAAACACTATTGCCCTCTGGCTGTGAAAAGTGGGCAATGCATACAAATAAAATAACTGCATTGATTTTCTTTCTTTCCTATCCTTTAATATACAATTCTTTCAAGCACAGTTCAGGGCTTACTTATTCTGCTGTCACAGGAAATGTGCACACTTTTCGCCAGAATTTGTGACAAATCTGAAAATAATTCAAACTTGTAGGTGCAATATCAGGTTTTCTTTTGGTCTGATAATCAAACATGATTCTTGATTTTTTTAAAAAACAAATAAACTAAAACAAATAAATAGAATTTAAAATAATTTTATTTAAAAGCTAAAAAGAATTGCCATAAAACTTTGTTCTGGGTTATTTCCAATTTTGTTCTCCGACTTCAACTAACTTAGTTCTAGACGGGGTTACACTATGCCAGATTGAGACTTTGGGGCTCTCCTGGATTTGTGACTCCTGCTGAAAAAGCAGGTGTCAGTCATGCTAGAAGAATCTTTGTAGCTTTGTGTTGTGCATCAGTTGTGGCCTTTCTGGAATCAGAAGTCCTTGTGCTCAGTCATTCAAGCCCTGGTTATCCCACTTTTGGACTACTGCAATGAGGTGTACATGGGGCTACTCTTGAAGAACATGCAGAAGCTTCAACTGGTGCAAAGTGTGGCAGAGCAGGCAGTTCTTGGTAGCCCTAGGGTGGCCATTGTTACACCACTGCTTTGCAAGCTGCACTAGCTGGTGGTTTGCTTCCAGATACAATTCACGGTGTTAGTTATTACCTTTAAAATCCAGCATAAAATCCAGGTTATTTGAGGAACCGTCTCACACCAATGGACTGGCTTGCCCCACCTGTGCGGGCAGAAGAGGCATGCTACAAGTCCTATCAGTCAAGGAATTTGGACTGGCAGGGTCCAGGAAAAGTTCTTTCTCCATTATGGCTCCTGCTCTTTGAAACATCTTATTGTCTGAGGTGAGATCGGCTCTCCTCTTTCTGACCTTCTATAAAGGCCAAATAACTGGCTTTGCCAGATAACTTGCAGCCCCAGTGGGGGAGCATTACACTGGCGGTGGTTTGCTGAATTAAGAAGCAATCTCACCTCCGTCTCCCATGCATCCTCCCCATCTTTAAACTAAAATGTTATCTTTGACTGTAATTTTATGTTTATCATTTTAGAAATATGTTTAATGCTTTTAACATTGTAAGGCTCCCAGAATCTCTTTGAAATATGATGGGAGGCAAATAAACTTTGTAAATAAAATAAATAAATATGATTAACAGAATAACAGAGTTTGAAAGGACCTTAGAAGTATTCTAGTTCAACCCTGTGCTCTAGAAGGAAACTATACCATTCTAGACAAATGGTGTCCAATCTCTTCTTAAAAAGCTCCAGCGATGGAGCACTCACAACTTCTGAAGGCAAACCCTTCCACTGATTAATTGTTCTCACTGTCAAGAAATTTCTTCTTAATTTTAGGTTGGATCATTTCGTAAGAATTTTCTATTCATTTTTTCCAGGTGCTTTGGAGATAGGTTGATCCTCTTTGTAACAGATTCATATCATCCCTAGTCCTTCTTTTTGTTAGACTAGACATTCCCAGTTCTTGCAACATTCTTCATATGTTTTAGCCTCAAGCCCTTAATTATCTTTGTTGCTCTTTTTCTAGAGCCTTAACATCTTTTTATACCATGCTGACCAAAACTCTACTAAGCATTCTAAATGTGGTTTCATCAAAGCAGTATAAAGTGGTACTAACATTTCACATGATTTTGATTCTATCCTGTTAATGCAGCCTGGCACTGCATTTTTGGCAGCTGCAGCACACTGCTGGCTCATATGTAAATGGTTGTCTTCTAAGACTCCTAGATTTGTCTCACAATTAGTACTATTAAGCCAGATACCATCTATTCTAAATCCATGCATTTGTTTTTTCTTGCCTAAATACCTCACTTTTCTCACCACTGAATTGCTTTTCTTGGATAGGGCCAGTGCTCAACTTGGTCAAGATCCTCCTGGCTCTTGATCTTATCTTCTGAAGTCTTGGCTATTTCCCCCAGCTTAGTGTCATCTGCAAATTTGAGGAGTTCCCCTTCTATCCCCTTATCTAAATTGTTAATGAAGATGTTGAAGAGTGTTGAGCCTAAGACAGTAACTTGGATAGCCCACTCCATATAGATGTAGTTCCATTAAGACATGCTAAGTGTGGTGCTTCAGTAATTACAAATTCATCTAGTGATGATAAGCCACATTTTGCTATCTTACCAAGTAGTAGGTTGGCAGTCAAATATAGACTAGTAGCTCTACTTTGTCAAATGTCTAATGAAGTCCAAGTATACTATGTCCACAGCATTTTACTGTTACACTAATTTAGTCACTCTGTCAAAGAATGGAATAAGATTTGTTTGATCTGTTTTTGACAAATCCATGTTGACTTCTAGTAACAACTTTGCTTGCTTCTAGGTGTGCACAGGTTTGTTGCTTTATTAGCTTTTTCAGGATATTTCCAAGTGTTGAAGGTCTGTAGTTTCCTGGATCCATTTTCCCCCTTTTTTGGAGATGGGAATAATGTCAGCTCTTTTCCCGTCCTCTAGTAGTTCCCTGAAGCTCCAGGATGTTTGAAAGATATGGTTCAGTGATTCCAGATCATGTCCACCAGCTCGTTCAGAATTCCGGGCTGTAATCCATCTAGTCCTGGTGATTTGAATTTGTCTAGAGTGGATAGGTAGTGTCTTACCATTTTCTTGCCTATTTTGACTTGTATTCCTGTTTTTGTTAGGGTAGGGTTAGACTGTTTAATTTTGGACTGATTTATTATTAAATATTTGTTGATATAGGCTAAGAAATCTTACATTCTGGTCTTCTTGAATTCTGATTTTTAATAAGCAGAATTTTAGTTCCTGATCCTTCCTCAGGAGCAGCATAACCCCAGAAATTCAGATGATCTTTTGGCCTCAGTAAGCTTGCAGAGACCTAGCCTTTCCTAGAATGAGGCTCTCTGTAATGATTGGAAATTGAATGATTGTAGTTGGCATTAGTTAGATTATATTTTCATTTGTGTTGTTTTTAACCATGGTGGATTTGCTTCTGCCTTTAATTCTATGTTAGTTGCCCAGATTTGTAGTTTATGGGTTGAGCAACCATGTACATTGATCAAATGCATAAAGAAATGAACAAATAAATTATTAAATCCAGAATTAGGGTGTAAAGTATAGCTTTCCAGTATGTTCAATTCTTACTGTATGCTTGTTTCTATTCTTACAGCTTGTCACTGATATTATAAAACATTACAGAGCAAACAGGATTTAGGAACTGAATGTAGGAGGCATGGAGAGTAAGGAGTTATATTTATAAGAAAGGCTGCAGTGAAACTAACTATGTTAAATGAGACTACAGTGCTTGTATAAATGGGAGACCTGTAGGGTACAAAGCCTATAATTGCATTTAGCTGAATTAAGTTGCAATTACCCTGCAGCACCTTTTTGGACAGCCATGAAAAGGCTTGATATCCCATTAATGCTGCCCTTTTTCAAGTGCTTGGAGAACATTAGCATGTATCATTGCACCAAGATTACTTCTGCATTATTCTTCACTAATGCAGAAATGAATTGGTAATAGTATGTTATTGCCTACTACTGTCTTACTTGTAAGACAGTACAAAACATGCATTCAGATCATGAAATCCTGTATCTTGATGTCACCATTTATGAACTATATATATATATATAAGATGTTCTGTAACTTTACTAATGTAGGAGCATGTGCTGAGGTGGTGCCACATTAATTTAGAAAGGCAATTCCCTTCAATCTCTAGGATTTTTTGTCCCTGGGAGAAAGTCAGGTTACATGCACACCTATAGCAAAATCCATATAAACTGTGACCTTGTTCATTCTCTGTTATTAAGCACAACTCACCAGTCAAAGTCTGCTTCTGTGCAGACACATGGCTCAGAGGACATGGCTCCGGCGTACTTGCCTTGCATGCATTTCTTTTCTGACTTACGCTTCTTGTAAGTCCTTTTGGCTCCCATGATGCATGCTTCTCCCTGAGTAAAGAAAAGAGGGGAGGGGGCTTTTATCACAGTGATCAGGTATCAAATTATGGTATACTAATGCAAAAAGAAACAGTGGGGCCCGTTCATATTTTTCTACTGTGAGAACAAAGTTGCCACATATTCAGTGGCACAAAGACCACGATGGTAGGGCTATCATGGCAAAGAAATGTGTGTGTGCAGATAATCCTCAACCTACGATCACAATTGGGATTAGAATTTCATTGTTAATCAAAGTGGTTGTTAAGTGAATTGGGCCCAATTTTGCAACCTTCTTTTTTGCCTCAGCGATGATAATCACTGCAGTTGTTAAATGAATCACACAGTTGTTAAGTGAATGATGGCTTTCTCCATTGACTTTGGTTATTGGAAGCAGCTGGTGAGGTTGCAAATGTTGATCATGTGACCTCAGAATGCTGCAGCCCTCATAAATACATGCCAATTGCCAAATTTTGAATTGTGTGACTGTGCAGACACTGCAGTGGTTGCAAGTGCAAGGATCCACTGTAAGTTACAGTGCAATTATAACTTCAAAGGGTTGATAAATGAATGGTTGCAAGTCAAGGACTACCTACTACATATGTATGGCTATACATATATAGTATATATATATATATATATATATATATGTATGTATGTATGTATGTATGTATGTATGTACGTATGTATGTATGTATGTATGAGCCTGGATTTATTCCTTTCCCATTCTATATCAGATTAAAAAACAAACAAACAAACTTCCACCTATCTGGAATGAGACCCCTTGGAATAAAACACAGCACATACAATAGAGAAACCAGGTTTTAGTAATTTGACCAAAATTCTATTAAATAAAAAGTAAGCAACTTTTTTTTTTTTTAAAGGCAGACTCAATTTTTCAAGAGATGGCCGGCAGCTTTCTAATGTCAAACAGTCATAAATGAGCCCCATCCTGACTTCAAGCTCTAAGCTCAATATGCTATCCAAACTACTTGTCCTCACCTGGTTATAAAGCTCCCAGCCATCTCTTATAAGATTGAGGCCGACTTAAAAAAAGCAAAACAAAGTGTGTTGATAGGAATCCTATACTCTTGTAAATTTATGACACCTAGATGTGATTAGGCTTTCAAGGATGAGAATAGCTTCCTTTTCATATCCTTTTGCATTGGATGGTTGTAGTAATTAGGTAGTTTCAAATAGTTCTGTTCATAACACAGATTTTTTTTTTTTTTTTGGATGTTCAGTAGCAGCCTCATTGCAGGGCCTATGAACGTTCCCTGTCTCAGCCAGCTGAACTAGAGAAAATAACCAGCTAAATCCCCAAACAAGGAGGATTAAGACTCTGGCAACGGTCAAATTAACATTGAACGGATTCTTACTTAGTGCCATTAACTAGTATCTAGTGTAACAGTTGAAGGGACGCAGCGGCTCAGTAGCTAAGACGCTGAGCTTGTCGATTGAGAGGTCAGCAGTTTGGTGGTTCGAATCCCTAGTGCCAAATAATGGGGTGAGCTCCAGTTACTTGTCCTAGCTTCTGCCAACCTAGCAATTCGAAAGCACGTAAAAACTGCAAGTAGAAAAATAGGGACCATCTTTGGTGGGAAGGTAACAGCGTTCTGTGTGCCTTTGGCATTTAGTCATGCCACATGACCGCGGAGATGTCTTCAGACAGCGCTGGCTCTTCGGCTTTGAAACGGAGATGAACACTGCCCCCTAGAGTCGGGAATGACTAGCACATATGTGCGAGGGAAACCTTTACCTTTACCTAGTGTAACAGTTGATTAGATTAAATTCTTTTGGAATTGAAGGTTATTTTGACTGGCAAGGATGGCAAGTGACACAGAGAAACTAGGACATTGGACACATTTTTTTAAAGTGAAGTATTCTAAGACTGTACATTTTAAAGAGAGGAAGATATTGTTTTCTATCCAGAAACTAAACTGAACACGGCAGAAAGAGCTTTTTTTGTCTGCCCTTGAGACCAGCCCTGTTTCTATTTCTGTACCTCCTTGTCTTTTAAAATAGGTGGGGAGAAATTCACATTCAGTTCAAAACAATGAAGTGTGAAGCCATTTTCTTCTCCAATTTGTTTCAAGTTTTACTTTTTACCATAAATGCTTACTAGTTGCAGTTAGAATGTATACCAAAGTGTTAAGAGGTAATGGATTCAATGATTTTGAAGCAATAAATTAGGTTGATCCCAACTTTTAATTAATTATTATATTAATTTTAATTCAATTCTAGGTCAGACTTTTTACCTGGCTGTGAAGCTGCCAAGGTCGGTAATCATCTTCCGCACACCGTCTATCAAAAATGGACTTGTAATCCACTTTTACCAACTGCCACTCAGAACGATGGCTGAAGTGTCCAAAAACGCTGAATAAAACATTGAATGATTATAATAGTAGGAGACAATTATTTTATATATAGATTATAGATCTGCAAAATGAAATGAATATAATTCTATACATATCGCCTTACAAGTTATGGCCCATAATAATAAAAAGGGGGCTTATCTGGCGTATACAGGATTGTGGCCTAAATCATAAACAAACTTCTAATCTCTCTTTAGTGATACATTCAAATTATAATAACAGCTTTCAAATGATATTGTAAATTACAGGTTTAATTATGAACATAGGTGGCTAGTATATAGAGAGTGGAATTTATGGGAAGGAAGGAAGAAAGGAAATCAAAATACAAATATTATTTATTTATTTTTTCATTTATTTATTTATAAATTGCTGATTCCCAGTATTATTGATGTAGTTCAGGGGTATCAAACTCAAGGCCCGCGGGCCAGATCCAGTTTGCAGGGTACTTAAATGTGGCCTGGGAATATCAAGGACCAGCTCTCAGTGCCTCTGCTGGCCAAACCGGGCTGCGGGAGGCCCACATGGAGCCCCCCCCAACATGGCCCATTTCCCCGGCCTCTGGCAGCACTCTGCTGACCAAGTAACAGGCTGTGCAGAGACTCAGTGAGACCCCTGCATGGCCCATTTTCGGCTGGCAGAGTGCTGCAGGAGGACTGGATTGGACTGAATTACAATTATGTGGCCTCAAGTAAGTGCCTGATCTGGATAGCAAACAAGTAACATCCTGTGTTAATATTACAGTTCAATGCCAGATTTTACATACTATAGGTCCATTTAATCTACAATCAACAATCTATAATTGATAGCCATTTCTACTTACTATTCTGGAAATTTACCTCTGCTGTTAGATCTTGTATTATCATGTTATTTATGCTATTGTATTTTTATTGTTAATTGAATAACAAAAATACAATAGTATAAATAGCTTGGCTGGAGTGCCTGGAAAAGCAATTTACTATTAAACAATGGGGTATAAATTTAGAAATAAAAAGTTTAGTGGAGTATGAAGAATAAGTAATAAATGTTTGCCAGTAATATCTGGTAGACGAGATAGGAATGTGGTTATAATAAAGAATTGTGGAAAGAAAGAAGGGGAAATATGCATCTTGAGCCTGTGTCAAATGGCTACCATGGCCACAGCCACACGCACCATGACCACATGGGCCCCCGGCCACCACCAACCCTGGCCCTCTGAGGTCAAACACAACTCTGATGTGGCCCTCAATGAAATCGAGTTTGACACCCCTGATGTATATGGTGATGTACACCCTGATGTACATTATTCTTTTGGAACTGGCTCCATGAGTTGAACAAATTAAAATTTCAGTAATGAAATATTAAATATATAGCAATAATCAATGCAGTGTAGCTTTTCTTTCAACATTACACATAAACACCCTCCCACACATACCCATGCAAACAGCTATTTATTAACAGGAATTAACAGATAAACATTCCGCTACTTAGTACTTGATGAAAAATTAAGCATAATGTTATGTACTGTAAATCAACCACAATCTAGTTTGGTGCTTCATCTCACCGATGCAAGTTGCTCTACTTCAATATGGTTAAAGTTCAAGACAGGAGAGAATTGCTGAAATAGGCTATTTTGTTTTACAGACTGGACTTATGTGCATGCACTCATCAATACACAGTAAAGCAGTGAAGTACATCTCATGTGCTTTACTGATTAGAAGAAAGGCACCCCTTTCCTCCTTTGGCTGTTTGTCCAAAACAAGATGTTTCTTGGAACCATGACACTGTTCATATCCAAAGGTGTCTTTTGCTTGAATCTCCACCAAAAAAATCCCTGCCATTTTGAGGATCTGCAAAAACCCACTAAATCAGGGGTAGGCCAATGTGGCCCTTTTACAACCTGTAGACTTCAACTCCCAGAATTCCTGAGACAGCTTGGCTGTCTCAGGAGTTCTGGGAGTTGAAGTCCACAGGTTGTAAAAGGGCCACATTGGCCCACCCCTGCACTAAATAGTCCACTAGAATTATATTGAAGTAATCAGTGAAATACTCCATATTCTATTTATATTATATTTTCTATATTTAATAATAATAGAATGGATCCTATTGGTGTTATTTCATGTGAGATATTACCTTTTTAATAATGCCAGGGGGACTGGAGAACCCAGAGCAGAATGAAACCCATGAAATGGCTGGTGTGAATATGTGTATTTATTTATAAAAATAAATAATGTCTACTCACGTCATTATTAAAGTCTCTTCTCCAGGTTCTCCCAAAACCCCATCAACAAACAGCGGAATGGAGGTGAAACTGTACTTGCTCCAAGATCTTCCCTCATCAAAACTTAACCTGGTGATAACAAGACAAAACAAAACAGTAATAGAAGAAACAAAAATAATCTCTTTCTATATTATAAATAGCTTTTCATAACAGATTACAGCAAACTGTAATGTTCCTAAAACATTACAGTAAAGAAAATAATAAAGAAAAGCTGTTTTAAGGACACACAATTTCCCAAAGAACTATAAATTTCTATGTGTTATTTTGTGCTAAGTTCACATATAAAATGGCATGTATTTTTGTTCAGAAAAAGAAAATGCAGATAACTGTCAAGTTCCAACAGTTTGTTTAGTGACCATTCGCAGTTACAACTGCACTGAAAAATGTGACAGACATATTTTACACCTGAGGACATGAATATCATGCTATAATTGTAGAATATGGAATTGTTAAGTACACTAGAAGTATAATACGAGATGTCAGAGTGATAGGAGAACGATTCTTTGCCAAGAATGTTTTTAATATAAAAATACATTTTTATGTACAGTACAATAGATTTAAACTAAGATAAAGAAACCCACTCCATACATATCTTTATAAATCATAACTGCTGTTAGGATATGGTGCATGCCTTGTCCAGGCAATATATAAGCTAACATGATGAATATGTATTCTATGACTTTAAGAAGTACTGCTGAGTCATTGTAATGCTGAGTCATTGTATCCTGATTGGATAAGCTCTGTAGTAACTGTATTTAAGGAGAGCTTGAATGTAGTCATTGTGGACATGCCACCATCGTGACCTGTTATCAGCGTGAACTTGCTACTATTTATTACCTACTGCTGTTTTGTATTTTCTACTTGATCTTTTACATGGTCTAATGTGGTCATGGTTTATTTATTCTTTTTTTAAGAACTATTTATATTGTTCCTGTTTGATCCTTTTACTACAAACTGGTAAGAAGAATTTTGTATCTCTGGACTGATTATGACTGGCTAAGACTTGGATTAATTAAAGACTATGAGATTGTTTTTCACTACAAAGTAAAAACTTTGATAAACCAATTTATATGTATTTTTTTCATTGTTGCTCTCAGCACCATTTCCATGTACTCTATGCTCTGCTGGTTGTTAACACAACAATATCCTTAACAGCTGCTAGAATAAAGGAAATAAATAAATGTTCAGAAATGTATGAATACTGAAAATAACTCAGAATTAGGACTAAAACTGCTCTCACACTTAGTAATTGTGGATACAACCACCCACTTGAGATTGTGTCACATTGGTTCCATGGCAAATTATAAATACTAGAACTCTGCATAGTTCACTAATGATTTCAAAGAGACGCTCTTGAAAGTACAGGAGACCAAACATAGCATCTCTTTAAAGAAGTTTTTTTAGACTCCCCCATGTTAGAAACACCTAGTATAGAAACAAAACAAGGTCAGTTGTATCTTTCTAAACTGCGGTTAAATTTTCTAACCTTCAGCTAGAACAAAACAATGCAACTTCTTAATACTAATGTAGATTATAATACTGTCCTGCAAGTGTTTTGTCTGTCAAAAATTGTATGTACAAAATGCAGATATAGTTTTATTGGGATGAAAAGAGGCAGCATGCTCATTTGTTTAATTGGCATATCCTGGCACTTAGTAAAAAAGTTTGGTCACAATCCAACTACTAATGGCATATAATACACACCGAAGGACTCTATGATGAATGGAATTAGAGAAGTCACATTAATTACCAGAGATGTCTGATAGGCAGAGATGTATGTTTCATAGCAACCAAAACTCCACCTTGGTCCAGATAAAGGACGCTGTGTTCATCTTCAAAGATCTAGTGAGACACATAAAAAGATACATGGAGTCCTTTGTATGTAGAACCAAGGGATGACAGGTTTCTTTTGTAATAAATAAGTATATAAACATTTAATCCTATTAATGCCCTCCCCCCAAATAAATTATATTCTTAGGAATGAGAATGATCAAGATTTTATTTCATTGTTTAGAAAAAAGAGGGAGGGAGGGAGGGAGGGAGGGAGGGAGGGAGGGAGGGAGGAAGGAAGGAAGGAAGGAAGGAAGGAAGGAAGGAAGGAAGGAAGGAAGGAAGGAAGGAAGGAAGGAAGGACCTTGGTCATTTGCAGAATGAATCTATATTCATCTATATAGCTGTATATATGGTAGGAGAATATCAGGTACTATGATGCCTGAATAGGATTAATAATAACAATTTATTCAAAAGAAAAGTTTACAGTTATTGAACAATGACACTAATCATTATTCTTTTTTTTTTTTACTAATTATTTAGTGGTGCCTTATCTGTAGCTTTCCAAGCCAAACACAAAAAGTAAATATAAATGCATACATTTTTCATGTTTTGCAGCATATAAACTTTTACTTATATGGAAAAAAAATTCTAAATTCCAACATTTGTATACTTTGCTAACTGTAGCTCTAATAAGTGTTCATTTGACTAGAAATGTGAGATATCAATCAAATAAATAAATCCTGCAGATTTAACAATCACAAAAATAGAATGGAAAGACAGTCCATTCCTCTTGGAAAACAAATAATTTCCTCTGAGAAGTGGTAATTCAGAGAATACATGGAGCCTGAACTAGATCCTCAAATGTCCACCTGGAAAGTCTTGCCCAAGAAGTGGAGGTTCTCATCATATTCCTAGAAATTTAATTTAATTTAATTTAATTTCCAATTTATATACCGCCCTTCTCCTTGAGGACTCAGGGCGGTGTACAGCCAAGATAAAAAACATAGAATACAAATGTTAAAACATTTAAAAATATATATAAATTTTGGCCCGAAGTTAAGAATCACAGACTAATTAAAAGAATTTAAAAATTTCTTCTTAAGCCAATGCGGCTTGCTGAAAAAGATGGGTTTTCAGGGAACGACGGAAGGCATTGAGGTCATGGATTCTTCTTATCTCCGGGGGCAATTGATTCCAGAGGGTAGGAGCCCCCACAGAGAAGGCCCTCCCCCTGGGGGCCACCAGCCTACATTGTTTGGCTGATGGCACCCTGAGGAGGCCCTCTCTGTGGGAGCGCACGGGTCGATGGGAGGTCGTCGGTAGCAGCAGGCGGTCTCGGCGATAGCTAGGCCCTATGCCATGAACCCGAAAGACAGTCTTGCTCTACATTTGGAAGCATAAAACCCATCTATTTCTAATTAATGTAGAGCAACCTACTCACAGTGACAAATGCCTTGTTTACTTTTAGATTAGATGATTGCAATCTATGTGGTGTTGAGTGTGCTTCACACCTCAATTAGTGAACAACATATTATCATGAATACTTTTCTCCAGACTAATCTAAAATTAAAGTGTGTTATCTACCATTTTTGGGGAACCAGTTCTTGCTGGTTTCAGTTTTAAAGCCCTAAAAACTTAAGAAACATTGCCTCTCCTGTACTTGCAAGATAGTCAGTTTGAAGACATGTTTTCTATTCCACCACCAAAACAAGTTTGGTAGGAATGTTGGATGTTCCTAAAATAAATCTTGTTAGATATCAATCCAATTTTGTGCAGGACCATATTTTTAAGATATACGACATACTTTAATTGGTACCATAAATACATTTGCATTTATATTTAGAGACCTATAGGCAGGACTCCCAATGTTTTATGTCTAAGAGATTCAATAAGTATTAACAAAGCACTTACACTTTGCTTTGTTAATTCTCTAAAGTATGTACTTGATTTCAGTTTATGATGTGGTAATTGCATATTAATTAAATGCCAAGTACTTGCTAAAATGTATTCAGTGATATGCAAGAGTCATGCATATTGTTGTCCATATTATCTGATTGCTAGAGCTCTTTAAATGCTTATATACTTAGTTAATGGATACGGAGTTAATTTGAGAAGTAGGAAAGCAAGGGGAAAACAAAACATTTTATTTAGTAATTCTCATTCTTAGTTTTGTGTAAGAGATTGTAGTTATATCCATGTCAGTGGATATAAATATAGGTCATTCTGAAAGTTAATCTACATGAAATACATGTAAACCTTTAAGACTTGAACCAAAGTAATGCTCTTATGTATTGATTTGATTGCTGTTTATTTCTTGTTCTTATCAATAAAAGGTTCACTAAAGATGAGAAGGCATTCCTGGCAGATTTGTTTTATGTCTAGTTGTATTTTGCTACTTATAGAGAATTAAAGTCAATAGCATAACATAGCTTTTCAAAAACTTATCCTCAGTTTGCAGAACATGTATATGGAACTTAGATTTTGAGACAATAATTAAAGTTATAAAAATTCACAGACTTTACTCCATTTAACTATATTTAACAATATCTAATGAGCAATTGAAATAAAGCATGCTGATGGGGAATTCTAACTGAATGCCTTTATCTAGACTCTGCAGACATATCTCCATTGTCTTTCTAACAGCCATCAGCTTTATTTCTCTTAATTCAGAGATGTTTCCCACTGGCCTGCCTTCATCTCTGCTTCGCTCATACATCTAACCTCCTAGCAATTACAGTCCCAGAATAGAGACGAGAACAAGTTTTCCTCAATTTCCCTTTCTTATTCCACATACATTTACTAGAAAGCCGCCTTCATCTCTTTGTTCATCAGATCAAAGAGATGAACATCCCTCTATCTGGGATCGCCTACATAACTCCTTCAGATCTACTTTCTATAATTATTTATCCTCTCAGCCTCAAGACCCAGGCTCAAGATTCCTGAAGCTGTAGAAATCTCCTTGGAGGTTTTCCTGGGTAAGGCACCAGTTTCACTCCTCCCACTTTTTAAGCAATATTACACAACTGTTTTCTGTAGCCAATGGAAAGGGATTTAGTTACGTACCCACCCACTCCCCATCCCCATTTTGCTGTCACCAGACATTTTTTTTAGCAGCAAGATAATCTCCTTCTTGTCAACTGAGATTTTGAGTTTTGGATGCCTGAGTGAAATATGGGAAGGAGAAAGCACATATCTGAGTGAATCAGGCTCACTTGTTCACTACAACATCTTTTTTCAAAGGTTTTGTAACCAGGGAATTAAGTTAGTATAACTTTATAAATGATAATGCACAGTACAAACACAGGTAAATGATGAACCACATTTTCCTCTTGTCATTAAACAATGAGATCAGGATTAAACAAAAGGGAAAAGAAAAACAATGAATTAAAATAACTACTGAGGTGCCATAGTACTGCTAAAGAATATTATGCAGGATGAAAATATGTGAGTCTTCCAATAACAGATAATATATATAATGGTGACTTTCATCACTGTACAAAAAAGGGACAGATGCCCTAAACTGGGATTGTGGTTTGGTCATCTTACATACAGGAAAAGTGATCATTTAAAATCTTACTTGTCAGACCCTTTTACACGGGTTCCCCTGGAAGGTAAAAAGTAATTAAGATAGGCTGCCACTAGTCAGACCGAATCCCAGGGCTCTTCCTTCAGCCTACCTCTTAAAGCATAAAAAGGCAGTTGTTTTGAAAACAATAGAGAAATTAATGAATTTTGTGCTAGCTCAAGAGGTAACTATGATGAGCTCTCTTTTAAAGCCAATAATTTAAGCAAAACATTAATTATATAAACAGGTCTATCAGAAAAGGGGAATACATGAAAACAATGGAAGGCAATGTTCAAGCACACAAAATTCCAAATAAATATAATCATCATAGATATATTGGTTATTTACTAACTTTTGGCCCAGAATCACACATGTTCAAAGTTCACTGCAGAGAGGATAGCTAGGGAGGAAATTATCTGCTCCCAGTCCACATTATCCTCAGTTTTATGAGGACTGGAATGGGGAGGATAACGGAAAATTAGCCTCTTTATGGAGATTAACAGTGGCTTTGCCCAATCAAGCAAAATGCTCCAATAAACTGCTCTTCAGAGATATTTCACACTACTCTCCTCCCCCAGTTGATCACTTATTGTTTTCATTGCTACTCACTTGTCTCCAAGTGTTTCCAGCATCAGACGAAACAAACATGCTGATATCATTTTCTGACAACTCTGATCCAATGTTACCTGTAAGGAAAGTACCCAACCTATAAAACTTAAATATAAAAGAAATGAAAGCTTTTAGTAATATATATTGTGTTGAACAGGGATGACTTAAGGATGCAATTTATTATAAAACAGAAAATGCAACGATGTTAATTTATCTTGTGTGGTGTATGTGTATATACATATATACACACACATATATGTGTTATATATGTGTGTGTGTGTGTGTGTGTATTTGTATATATGTATATATAATTATTATTTCATATATATTACTTAGTTAATCATGTTGCAATTCTTGCACCAACCTTACAAAATAAGGGTAAGACAAGTGTTGTCCTTTAGGTCATGGCAAGATTCAATTTCATAGCCAGCAGCCAGCAAGAAAGGGTATCACAAAACAAATATTTCCCACCTCTTTTGTTATGTTTTGTTAAGTCAATTTTGTTACCTTCCTTGTTTTGCTGACAGAAGATGAAACACAGTGATTTGACTCAGGCCAAACTTGAGAGTTCATGAAAAAAAATGAGATTTGAAATAGATCATCTTGGTTGCAACTATTACTTCGTGTCACCTTTGAACCACAAGTTGAAAATTTGAACTTTTATGTTCCACTTAAATAGCAATAAGAAATTGTAGACTTTTGTTATATAGCACTGGAACATTTCTTACCAGAGGCCACAATGATTCCTGGAGCTGTATCACGACTGGCAATATTACCAGAAGTGTAAGGATTCTCTGAAACCTTCAGGTGGAGATGAAGGGAGCAATATGGCTTGGAGGAAAACAAACAAGGAGATGCTCATCAGTACTGGAGACAGCATAGCATAGCATAGCATAGCATAGCATAGCATAGCATAGCATAGCATAGCATAGCATAGCATAGCATAGCATAGATCTTGAAGAAGTTATTGATACAGCTACAGTACTTTTTTTGTAATGCAAGTATTTTTATACAATTTCATTCATTCATTCTCAAGTGACAAAAAGACCTTGGGAAAGAATCCACAATCCATAATAATCCATAATATTAAAAAGCATGATCACCAAATGGTCACACAATAGGACCACTTTTCCTTCCTGTTCACACATATCTATGACCTTCCTTAGTCTATTTGGCTCCAACTTCTGAAGTGTAGTATAATGTGATACAGATGGATCAAAAGTAGCATTCCTGTTCAAACAGATTTCTCCAACTTTAGGTTTAGTTAAAATCAGGAAATCACAATTCTTTATCATATTACTGCTTTAAGGATTTATCTACTGTGTGCATGAGAAGGAATTTGAAAAGAAGCATACTTGTGCCAACTAGTTGTTGGCAGAAAAAGATTGTTTAGTTTATCAGAATGACTCTCCTTTCCAATAATTTTATCTTCACATAAACCACATATGATACTTGAGATCGAGGTTTGAAGAAAATGCAAAGTTTTTAATGGGATTTTAAAAAAAATCAGGTGAAGAAGCCTAAATAAGGAGCCTCCAGCAGAGAGAATGGAATTGAACATGAAAGTGAAGAGATGATTTAGGATAAAACTGAAGTGATGAAATGCTGGTAGGAGTTTTTAGATATCTCTATTTGGATGACAGTAATATGTCAAGACCAGAATTCAGATGAATGTTCTAAATGTTAATGTTCAAGAAAATGAATGATAAAAAGGAAGTCACAAATGCTGTGAAAATGTTAAAAATGGTAAGGCTGTTGTAAGTACAGAAACATTACAGTATGGATGTGCTGCAAATACAGAAATATTACAATATGTGGTTTTTTTGTAGAATGGTTATGTGGCTTGTTTAATGTGATGAAGACTGCATCTATGCCTAATGCTTGGAGTGCTACTCTATTTTTCTCCCCTATAGATATGTGAGGTAGTTTAGAGCAAAATTTGGGAAGTGCAGTAAAGCTTTATGTGAAGCAGACGATGAGCAGGCCAGATCTTTCTTCTTTAGAAAGATATTAAGTAATGTATGACTGTGTGAGATAAAGCTTATTGTGCACATGTTGGTTATGATAAGTAAAGAGGCTTGAATTAGAAAATGTTTTCTATGAGCACGGAGTTGAAAATTCCAGAATGCAATTGGAATAGTATAAGATGAAAGTAAAACCCAAATTAGAATGCAATGCATAATAAATAATTCAATTTAGAGCTAGGATTATGGCAAATTCCACTGATTGTCAAATGAATAAGGAGTGTGTAGGTGTCATTACACATAATTGGTCAGGAAATGAATGTGCATGAAGATTTGGATGGAGGTGATACCATGTTATTGGCTGAGAAGCTGATCATTTTCACTGAATGTCAGACTATATAATGGAGTGAGGAATATGGACCTGAAAATTAATAAATTTAAAAACAAGAGATAGCTGTATTTCAGCTTAAAAGAGTAAACTGCACTTTATATCTAAATGGTGGAAAATTAGAGAAAATAGATTAATGTCATGTATTTTCATAACGTATTAACTAAAGATAGTGAAATTGAGAAATGTTAATATGTGCAATTTGGAAATACAAAGGTACTACCATAGATAATGTATGGTGTGTTGCAAGGAATGAGTGTTAGTTGAAAGAAGCAAAGAGCAATTGGAACAGAGTAAATAATAAGTGAAATAAAACAAAGAGACACAGGTGAATATGCTGAATGAATGTCAGCTGAATAAAAAAGTGAATGGCCAATATTAGCACATTAAATAATTTAGTCATATGGAGAGATTTCATGAGGACTGAATAGCAAAAGAAATATATGAAGATGAATGGGTTAAGAGGAAGGGGAAAAGTGAGAAAATGTTGTACTTGTAGGAATGAGTCCATCCAAAGTAAAGATTATAATAAAAGATAATGTATAAACTCAGTAGAAATAAAGTTAGGTTGCAAAGGTAGAACAATTGGGAGATATTATTTCTGTAAATTAGTTTTGGCTAATTTCTTGCATTTTCTTATGTCATGGATTTTATTAGTTTGGCCTACTATTTCTCATTACCTTTCTTCATCTTTCATAATATTGCTTTCCCCAAGATAAATATTATAATAGGTATGCATATATGAATGTAGATTGAAAGCCAGTGTGCTTTATGGCTGAGATTTGGGATTTAGACCTTAACTTTCCAATTTATTCAAACACCATAATTTCATTTCTCAGAGGTTGTTTTGGTTTTATTAAGTGATGGCAACAAGACAAAATTTACAGTCCATGCCTCCGAAAAGCATTGAAATAAGATCCAGAGAGGGGAAAGGCTGATGAAGAAAATCCAAAGAATGTGTGTGTATGTGTGTTGCTTATTTTTGGGAAGCTGATTCCTTTTTGCTCAATTTGATTGATGTATTTACACAAATTGTGTCAAAGGTGACTCTGGAAGTTGTACAAAGATTGAAAGCAAAAAATTAAAAATAAACAACTTTGTTCATAAAACCAAATACATAAATCGTATTATTACACATGGCTGAGATTAAAACAAAACAAAACCTATTCCCTTCCAAATCACAAAGACAAAGGGGTTCAATTAACCTCCTGGCCCAAATGCCTGCAGGAACATTCAGTTCTTTAATGATTTTCAAAAAGCTAACAATGCCAGACTCATCCAGATCTCCAGGGGGATGCTGTTCTAGAGGGCAGGCACAGCAACAGGAAAGGCCATTAATTAGATCAAAGGTATTCCATTCAATTCCAGAACTGGAATTAAATTAAATAAACACACTTTAATATTCACAGAAATCACAGCTATTTTTTCAGGAATCTTATTTTGTTACTCCTGCCAAAATCAGGCAATGTTGAATATGTTTATATTATTACATTAAGTATATACATCAGATAAATACATGGTTATTCTTTATATGAAGAATATAAAGAATTCTTTATATTCTTTATGTTCTTCTTTATATTCTTTATTATTTTATTCTTTATATGTGGATGTTGGCTGCAACTACTCAAGTTAAACTAAGGCATTAGCTATCCAATCGAAGGTAAACTCCTGGGAATTACATAATTGTCCATGTTCTCCAACATTTACAGTATATATCAGAAAAACATTTTCTCCATTATTTTATTCATTTTATTTTTATAAATTGACCACACAGGTAGTGTATGAATTATCTTTCTCTATCTTCTGCACATACATATCCTATGGCTTTAAAAGAGGTGGACTGCAACAATAAAAAGAAGGCAAAGGGACTATCCATTCTTCAGTAAGTATTTTTATGGCTCACAAGATTTCAGACAAACCTTTCTAGAGAAGAGGGAATGGTATCAGAATTTGGGAGCCAGCCAGGAAAAAGGAGGAAGTTGAGAATGACTTTTTCCAAGGTTGACATATCTCTTCCAAGTTCATCCTCACTAATATACTATCTCACATTAGACCATTTGTTCAGGACCCATATTGTTGTGACCTCTTTAAAGGGAAGGGTCAAGGTACATCTGTCACTCTTTCCAAGGGAAAAATTGCCTGAACACATTACCTAAGAGAAGTGCTGTGATCAGGTCCATTTACCATTCATTTGACAGGAGAGAGTTAGAAAACTGACAACAAAGCAATGTTTATTTGTATGTCTTTGAGAGAGGAAAGAATAAAATGGATCTTCATTAGAGTGTATCTAAGTGAATAGTTTGTCATGGAAATTAAAAGATGGTCTTCCCATTGTTTGATTCCTTTTTAGAAGGGATCCTACCCATGATATTGAAAGAAATTCAAACAGTGTGACTGGCAGCCAACATTTTTGTTACAATATATGAATATAAAAATTATATGTTAGGCAAGCAAACTACTTTTCTTAAATACACTTTTCAAGTCAAAAATAAACTACCAGCTATACGTTAATGTTAATTTGGGCATTAAAAAGGTAATAAACCACTGGGCATCAAGGATAGTTAGAAGAAAGCAACATCTTAACAGAAATGTTATTATACTCCTTGTTTAACTCAAGAATGCTATTATATTCACCACTATTACTTTACTAACTGTATATTAACATGCATATGTCATAACAATTTCGAAGACCTGCTATATTTCGAAGACCTGCATAAGACCATAAAGCACCTCTTCCATCCTTTTTGGGTTTATCTTATTGCTTCTGGTACAAAAATAAAACAAATTCTGCTTCAGTATAATTGGAGGCTGTGCTCTCTCTCTAAATAAAATAGCAACTATTTTTTTAAAAGAAACAAATTATAATCCAGATAACAAACTCCATGCAAGTAGTCCTTGACCTATGACCATAATTGAGTCCAAAATTTCTGATTTGAAATGAAACATTTGTTAAGTGAATTTTGCCCCATTTTATGACCTTTCTTGCCATAGTTAAGTGAATGCCGTTATTAAGTTAGTACTATGATTGTGATTAGACTTCCCCATTGTTAAGTCAATCTGGTTTCTCCATTCACTTTGCTTGTAAGAAAGCCACAAAAGGTGATCACTGCAACTGTCATAAATTGCAAAGCATCCTACTTTTGATCACATGACCATGACAATATTGCAATGGTAGTAAGAACAGTCATAAGTCATTTTTTTTCAGTGCCATTATAACTTTGAATGGTTACTAAATGAACTGTTGTAAGTCAGGACTACCTGTATAACAATAAAAGACCCTTAAAAACCCCAAGCACAATTCTGTCCTAAAGCCTGAGAAAGCAGCTAAATTTTCAATTACTTTCTGAATGTCATTGAGATGGGATCCAAATGGATTTCTGCAGGGATGCTGTTCCAGACAGCAGGAATTGTAACAGAGAAAGCATATTTCCCGGATTCCAACAAATAATACTATTTTATGAAGGGGACAATTTATCCCGATAATGCTATCTGCACTCGGTTCCATGGTTAACCATAAAAAATTAATATAGCAAGCCTATTTGTTTAGACAAATGGCTTGTTTCTTGCACCCTTATTGCCCTGACTCATACTGGCTAGTCTGTGTTGTCAAAAGAGCTGAGGTGGCACAGTGCTTAGAGTGCAGTACTGCAGCTACTTCAGCTGACTGCTAGTTCAGCAGATCAGCGGATCAAATCTCATCGGCTCAAGGTTGACTCAGCCTTCTATCCTTCCAAGGTGGGTAAAATGAGGACCCAGATTGTTGGGGGCAATATGCTATTTAGTATACTGTCTTTGGTGTAAGCTGCCCAGAGTCCTCGGAGAGTGGGCGGCATAGAAATATGACTAATAAAAGATTCAGTTGGACAAAAGTGTTCAAGAACAGACATTTCTTTTCTAGTGAAAAGAAAAATAACTTCATTTCCATCTATAATATAAATAATAAGAAGAGAGTTTTCCCTTTCCTCATGCCTAAATCATCACTTACTATGGTAGGAGGCAATGATCTAGTTTCCTTTTCAATGTTCAAGAATAGTGAAAAGAAAAATAAACTCATTTCCAACTCAAAAATTTTAAAAAGTTGCCTGAAAAAAAAAAAAGCCCTCTATGAAAAAATTGTGGGGAAAGAGGCTATGTCACTGAATAATAATAAGAAGAGGGTTTTTTCCCTCCCTCATGCCCATAAACCTTCACTTACTAGGAGGCAATGAACTGGGTTCCCTCTCAGATCTGTGTCCGGGGCCTGCAGCAAATGCCAGTCTCTGCCTTTGTTGTAGGTGATGGAAGTTTTTACTTGGTTGTCAATCTTCTTGTTAGCCAAGAACATTCCCTTTATCCCTGCTACCTAGGAGAAATTGACATGGCTGAAAAACAAGATAAATTTGACACAAATTGTGTGTGCATTTGGTACCTGTCAAATCTAGCTTTAGAAATAGCATACAGAATGAATATGTAGCAGGCTCCGAGGTGAAAATTGCATCAAAAGATTTCTTACTTACCAGAGGTTGGGGTAAAAAAAATAAGATGGAAACTACTGCGGATTCAGACAGGTTAGAAGAAGACGTTGCAGGGTTGAACATAAAAAACAAAATGTAGATTTTGATGAGATGACTGGGACAAAAGCAGTCACAATCATCGGAGTTTTATTTAAGCTTGTAGATGGTAAAAAAAAAGTGTGTGTGTCATTGAATATAAATTCTACACCTTCATATAAATCATGCTCACTTGTGTTTGGGTAGACAGGGTTATCTGTGGGTGCATCTCTGTGTGTGTGTGTGTGTGTGTATTTCTATGTGTGCATTTAGGAACTCTTTGGGAGAAGGGAAAGCATCAGCTCCTTTGAAGGAGACAATATTGTGCACTTCCCTGAGAAGCCATTTCTTGATCTGACTTTATTATACAACACCAATTCCAATCTTATATAAAAGTTTGGAAGGTATAATTACAATAGTTGCAGAGTAGACCATACATATCTTGTTCTTTTTCAGTTGTGGCTTAGGCCTGGCAATGGGCGGAAACCAGATTGTTATTTTGATAGATCACTTTTTTCAGACCCATGAGGTAGAGAGATCAGCTCTCTTGATCCTATTAGACCTCTCAGAGGTGTTTGATACTATTAGTGGCATTGTTCTGGGCCACTTGGAGGGTTGCAAGTAGAGATGGCACTATTTTGCAATGACTTTACTCCATTATGAATGGATGGGTATGGATTATGAATTGGGGTTGCTGACTAGGAGTCAATCCTAGTGGAAACACTGGCTTCATATCTGTTATTTTAGCTTCAAATACAATTCAAAGTGCAAATTAAACCTAAACAGTTTTATATGATTTATATGGTTGTCCAGTTCAACTAATTGTAGCTGTTTATGAAATAGGGAGCCCTGGAAACAAAAACTCATAACTCATCATCTTGAGATTGGATTACTGCAATATTATTCTGTTTCTTTTGAAAATGAACTGGAAACTGAAGTTGATACAATTTATTTGCTTGAACGTGATAGTTCCTATATGCTTTCAGTCATATATTATGAGTTCTGGAGATGCTACATTGGTTTCAAATACAATTTAAAGTGCAAATTCAATCTAAACACTTTTATATGGTTCCTGGTTACTTTTATGATCACTTCCTTTTGGCCAATTTGCCTGACTTAGGTCCCAACACTTAACCCAAAAGGCAAGGGAAAAATGTCTTTCCTGTGTCTACCCCATTCCTATTGAATTGTCTCTCCCCTTTAGTCAAGGCTGCCCTAATTTGTTACTTTTCAAAAGGCAGTGAAGGCAATATTGTTTCAACATTTAAACTGCTTGCTTGCTCAATTTGTAAATTCAAATGTAATAAACCTTTATATTTTGCTTTTTTCTCATTTTGTTGTTAATTTACTTTTAACCAGTTTTTATAGACTTGTTTATATGGTTTGTTGGTGCATATTGTTTGTTTTATTGTAAAATAATTTTTAGCAAATTGAAAGACCCAGTAGGGGGAAAAACCCAGTAGAATCTTTCTGCATAGCATTATTTATTATTTTGCTCAATAGGTTCTGCTAATTCTTTCTTCCTAAATTTGTCTGATTCTTCCTTAAAACAACTGTATATAAGGAAACAAAAAATAGCCAGGGACACTCTTTCCTCTTATTATACCTTGTTTTATCATGAATTGTCAAACTGTAATCGAGTCTTATACAGTAATTCCAAATAACGCAATGGAAAGAGAAGCAAATTACACATTTTTTCCCTTCAGAAATGATACCAAACGATTGATGATAATCTTTCACAATCTGATATTTTCCTGTTATGTTGGATTAATATTTCCATAATTACAAAAGAAGCCCAAAAGAGAAATAGTCCACAAATTTTTGGAACAATTCATTTCACTGAGAATAAAAGTGGAACGGATAAGGGAGAAGAAATGAAAAATAACTTTCATTCATCAGAAAAGCTTGACTTTGTCTTTGTGCTAAAAATCAATATTCCAATATCTCTAGTTTCCCTTAAGATCAAATAAATCTTTTGGTTTTTTGCCCAATATTTACAGCAGCATGAGATTCTGCCTTTGGGTAAATTGCTGCTTCTACGAGAGAGTAAGTGGGGTGGGAGAGACTCCTTCTGTCTTTCAGCAGGGAATTTCTAGTTACTACATCCTATACTGCTTCCTTGGCATGGCCAACAACACTTAAAGATATTTTATCTTCATAGCCATTGTTGTTTAATTATTATTCAACAGCTAGGTATTGTAGTTCTAGAAAATATTACCAGTGTTTAAAGTTAGATTGTTAAAGTCTAGCTTTAGGAAGGTGAAAGGAAATAGAAAATGAGGACATCTAGAAAGCAGAAGAATACAAAGGTTTCTGCTTTATGGGATACCAAGCAGTTTTAATTAGCATTTGGCACCATGTTATTATTTTTTAGGGTTGCAGGCAGGTGATAAAAGCATACACATACTTTTCTATGTTAAAAGTAATGAAATTTGTACATTTAAACTTGCATCTTTATTTCAGATAATAAAGAAGTTATTTCACATTTGCTGAAATATAGTATAATATGCATGTTTACTGTATGCTTCTCCCATAAAATTCCGTGGTTTTGTATCTGCATGTACATAGTAAACAAGAAAAAAATAATTATGTGGGTATAAACAAAAGAGGACTGCAGTAATATCTAAATAAGCAATGCAAGGAATCAAGAACCTGAGTTGCAGAAAAAAAGCGATATACAATATACTGTATATATATATATATATATAAAAATTATAGAAATCAAGAGAATATTGTTCACAAAGATGGATCACTGATCCATACAAAAGTACAATGATCAATGTAGAACTGTAACTTTTAGCAAATAAAGTTAAATGTGCCTCAGAAAGTATTGTCAATAACAATGCTAATTGAGTAGACAAAATACAAGCAGAACTGCTTAAAATCTTGCAAGTTGATGTTCTTAAAATACCGTTTGCAGTTTGTAGGCAAATATGAAAAACACAGCAGTAGCTGCAGGACTGAAAAAGGTCAATCTATATTCCAATCTAAAAAAAAAATAGTAGTGGTAAAGACTAATCCAACCACCAAATACTTGCCCAAAGTTCTCATCCTTGTAAAATAATGCTCAAAATGTTGCAACCCGGACTTCAGCAGCATATGGAATAAGAACTATCAAAGCTGCAACCTGGTTTCAGAAGCAGAGGCATCCAGGATTACATTTCAACTACCTTATGGATAATGGAAAAGCCAAGAGAGTTTTTGCCTTAAGGCAAATATTAAGTTTTCTGACTGCATGAACAAATTGTGAACAGCCTTTAAAAATTTCGGTGTGCTGAACTACCTGAATTGCAAATTGAAGAAACTCTATGTTGATCAAGAAGTAACAGTTAGAATGGAATGGAATATAGGAGAGCTAACTGGCTCAAAGAGGAAATAGGGATGTGGTGGACAGAATTAAATACTGTCACATATTCTATTTAATTTTATTTCAGAACATATCATAAAAATATTGAAGTAAAAGACATATGATATGTAAAAAATACAACAACCTGAGATATTCTGATGATATCCTTAAGTGGGGAAGACTTAAATAATCTCGTGTTGAAGCTAAAGGAAAAAACTATAAAACCACAAATAGGTGAAGAAACAGTAAAAGTAATAACAAACATTCTTTCTTTGGTTCCAAAATCTGGAGAGATAGTGACTGAACATGAATTAAGGAAACTTGTGACAAATCTAAGCAAAATAATAACATTGCCAAGAAAGAGACAGATTATTAATGGAAGGGTATTCTTGGTCATCAAATGGCTCTAAAATTTGCATCATTTAAAGAATTGAATGAAGAAAATCAGTGCCTCTGAATTGTCATGCTGGATAAAATTGTTGTGAGTACCTTGATTAGTAAGACAAACATGCAATTCAATAACAGATTTAAAAAAACAAGCCGAGAGAAAGTCAGCGCTTGGTTCCTTTTCGCAAGAGGTGAGGAGTCCCTGTGGCTTTGCAGCAAAGGGGGATATGGCAGAAGGGACAGCCTTGGAAGAGCAGGAGTGTGGTGGAGATGTGGAGGGCTGGAGGGAAAGACGATGGACTGAGGAGGATGAAGGGGATTGGGGGTATCCTGCCTCATCCGGTCCCAGCACCATGGATATGCTGGGGAAACCACGGCCCGGCCGCCCAAGGAGGTGGATTGCTCTCGACCTGTGGGCCCCGTACGCAGAAGGATGTTGAACAGTATGTAAAGAGCTGTCAGGTGTGTGCCATCTCAAAACCAAAGGTTGGCAAGCCGCTCGGTCTCCTACAATCGGTAGCATGTCCTAATAGACCGTGGGACGAAATAGGAATGGATTTTATTGTAGATCTACCTGATAGCAAAGGCCATACGGTCATCTGGACGATAATTGACCTGTTCTCTAAACAGGCCCATTTTGTTCCGTGTAAGGGATTACCATCAGCCAGAAAACTAGCGCAATTGTTCATACGTCATGTATATCGGCTGCATGGAGTTCCCAAAAGGATTATCTCCGATAGAGGAGTACAATTCACAGCGCGATTTTGGCGTGAATTCCTCACACTGATAGGATCGTCTCAAGGGTTGAGCTCGGCCTATCACCCCAGTACTAATGGGGCTGCGGAAAGGGCTAATGCGATGATAGAAAGGTATCTTCGTTGTTATGTTTCCTATCAGCAATCTGATTGGTCAGAGCTCATACCATTTGCGGAAGTAGCATACAACAACGCGGTACACCGAAGCATTGGAATTACACCGTTTCAGGCGGTGTACGGCCGGGATATTGCTGCGATACCAGAACTTGGGGTACAAGACCACGCACAGGTTACCCCGAAGGAGTGGGGGGCTCGGATTGGGCGTCTATGGCCAGTAGTTAAACAGTCGTTGCAGAAAGCTGCGAAAGAATACAAACTATATGCCGACAGAAAGCGGGCAGATCATAAACCTTTTCGGGTGGGGGAGCAGGTGTATGTATCTACTAAGTATATCAAATTGAGAGTGCCTAGTAAGAAATTAGGTCCCAAATACATCGGGCCATTCCCTATCACCAAGGTCATAAATCCGGTAACAGTGGAATTAAGGTTGCCTCCATTGTTAGGTAAGATATACCCGGTGTTCCATAGCAGTCTGCTGAAACCGGCGAATGAGATACGTGAACCCCTAGAACGCCCAGGGCCATCAAGTGATAACCAATATGAAATCGTAAACATTCTGGATTCCAAGATACAGAGGGGAAGGCTAAAATATTTAGTCCAGTGGAAAGGCTATCCGTTGGAGGAGGCATCCTGGGTTCCGGCGGAGAATATACAGGCAGAACGATTACGGAAAAAGTATCACAGAAAACATCCCCTCAAGCCGGGTAACGTTAGAAAGTAATTGTGTCAGATTACCGCTAACCTTTCCCTTTCTCTTTACAGGAGGACTCCTGGTAGAGGGAGCCGCCTGTCGAGCCGTTCCCCGCTCGCCACCATGGGGAATCAAGCAGAACTCACCAGATGGGCCATCGCGTTCTGGAAACCATGATTGTGGGCTGCGAGAGGGAGGGGGCGTGAATAATGTATACACGGTGGAGGGGGTGTTAGGTTTCAGTAGGCGGGCGGTCACCTCGCGGCCGGGATAGGGCCCTTTAAGACGTCTGGATGATGAGACGGGCTGCAGGGAGTGGCTGTGGGGATTGGATAATTGTACGGCGCGCATATTTAAACAGAGCTGTTTCCTGGAAGCTCTAACGCCGACTTTGTGTTATCAATCATTGAACTCAGCTTTGAGCCCTGTGAACCTGGCGAAGAATAAACCAGACACCTGTTTAAAGCAGATTTCGTGCAGCGTGGTTTGTGAGTGCCCAGGATTCGTAGCAGGGTCTGAGACCTAGATACCATTACTGATGATATGGTATGATATCATGATATCATGAGCATGAAAATAACTCATTTACCAAAAGACAGTTCTGGAGTACGATTGTACATCACATCACAAAGAATTGGAAGTGACTAAATGATTGAGCAATAATTATGATTAAACATTATGACTGAAGAACAGGTTCATGAGTATCTTCAATACAGCCCATACACATTTTAGTGCAAAAAATAAAATCACTCCAATGTTATACTGTATATAAAAATGTATTTTTGTTTTTTGTTTTTTAAAAAAACTTTCCTTGTTAATAGTTAGTGGCATAGACTACCTCAAAATGTTTTAAATTCTTCACATATGACTGATATCTAAAGTGAGTATATGGAAGGCAGAGTCATGTACAATGGCACTACTTCCTACATCTTTGCAAATCCAAGAATATTTTTCCTTAAGATCTTCTGGATAAAAACAAGAACTTGACTGAGGGCAAGGGGAGAGTACAAGGAACACAAACGTGTAGAGAGCAATGCCAGTATACCCAGCCCCATCTGTAACAAACATCCTTACACACTTGTCTGGTATGTCTCCAAATAGCTCTTTCAAGTATGTGTATGATTAAAAAGCAGTTTCCGTACCCAAATGTGCCTCTTCGTGAAAATGACAGAATGAATTGAATGGAATGACTTGTTATAAATCATAATATTCATTCAAATATTCAACAGAAAGTCAAAGAGAACAAAATGTAAAGAATAAAATAAATAAACTCACTCATATAGGCTTTTATAACTCTTAAACATATATTTATTTCCTATCTCTCCCGACTTTATCAACTGATTTTTTTTCTTCTCTCACCTGTTCTTTCTCTTCATTTATTCTTAAACACTCATCATTCATAGCAATCCTAGCAATTGGCCAGAGCAATCAGAGTGAAGGAAATGGTTTCTGCCAAGTTCAATGTCAGCCAATATTCCTTCTATGTAGGCAATCAACAGATGCGACATGACTAGTCTGATCACATCAATTTCAATCCAGACTGCTATGAATGTCAGCTTAATAAAACAGAGGCTTTCTTTCGATCTTTCCTTTTCTTCTCCCTCCCTCTCCCTCTGAGCTATAGGACATCTTTACATAATGCAGCAAAACCACTCCTTAATCTGATGGTAATAGAAGACAACAGCTTTTCAACAACTTGCCAAAGCGCATGGCGGAATAATATATTGTTGTGAAAGAAATTTTCTTCACTGTAGTCAAGAAATGCCCTGCTTATTCACCCACACTCGTCTGCTTTTAAACACTGACCTTTAAGGCTTTCTCCAGGTTTACTGAGCGTGCTTACTATTTATAGATGCTCAAAATAGGATGTTAAGACAATCAGTCCACCAAAATCTCTTTAATGTTCACAAAAGTATGGAAGAGAGAGATGGACCCTATCCTCTCAAATACTACGTAGGTTGGTGGGGAAAATACAATTATAGTCTTTATTGTGTATTTAAGTGAACCCAGGTATGGCTTTTCTTCAAAAAAATTATGGGTGATTTCTACAGTATCTGAACTATGAAACATGGTCCCTGCTCAGTTAGATCCATTCCAGATGCAGATGTGAGAAGAGAATCCGTGTACTTAAGTAACAAGGCAGGTGGTAACTCCATATGCTTGAGTGTATATGCCTATGAATGTGCACATACATTTCTGACCCATCCACCACCACAACAGAAGTATTGCCCACTTCTGTTTTAGGTGAAGAAATTTCATAAGTGTGTAGAAATCACTTCATGCAAATCTACATATTTAAGAACTGCCTATATTCGGCAGTTAAACGCAACTGATCAGAATTTGCTTTTGCCCTGTCTTAGAGGTGAAGATAGAGGTGAGTGCTGATGAAACCAAGTTATCTATAGATGTACAAATCAACATCAGTACTACAATTGTGCACTGATATCCAATATTGATATATAATGCTGATTGCAAAGATGAATGTAACTCTGGAGAAATATTATTTTTGTATATTCCTTCCTCACGTAGAGATTACATTACACATCCAATTAAATTTCCAGTTACAGATCAAGGGCACTTCAACCTTAGCTAATGATTTTCATGAGATGAAAATATGCACTGTTTTCACATACCTCATACAGGTCTATCATCACATTGCCTTCTAGGTCTCGACTACTTTTGACATTTTCTAAAGCCAGGGTAAAGTAAATCCCCTGGGTATCAGAGATGTAAAGGTTGTAGGTATCATTCTGGTTCCATTCCTGAACTGCAGCAAACACTTGATTCTCATCAGTGCTGATAACATGCATGTCCTGAGGGAGAAAGCACAGAAAGACATTATGGTTGGCATTTCATTTGTCAGTGTTCCAAGGACAAGGCAGGGTAATCCTCTAGAAGCCAAACTCGCAATCATTATGGAATCTAATCTGAAATCCAAACCAATTTACTTGCATACACACATCCATATTTTACAGATTCTTTGTTCTGCTAATATATGCAGAGTTATAATGAAATGAAATCACATTAAGTGAGCATTTATATTAGTCATTGTATTGTACAGCAGTAATGAAAATGAGTGTATTTGTTACACAAAATGTCAAATTTTACAGTTAAGACTCTTGTTGTATTATGGATGGGGATTTTCAAACAAATTTCCAATCTATTGTATTTAAAGTTGAGACTAAATTACAGCCTTCATAAACTTGATGTTGCTTTACACCACAGCTGTGGAATTTAATTGTAGTGCATTTCATTTAATTTCTTATACTTCTGTAATTCATAACCATTTTTTTAAAAAAAAGTTCCTAAGAACTTCAGAGTGTGGCATTATCTTGCTATCATTCAAAATATAAGTTTATATGTTCTCCATTTTTAAGTAGTCCATGTCTCCTTTTTACACATGTGCATGTGTATACATATCTATTTTTTAATTTCAATAACCGTGTGTTTGACAGGCAGTACTGTGTATCTCTGTGCTGTGATTGAATATTTGAAGTAAAGGTTACCAAGCCTATATGATCAGTAGTCTATGGCAAAGACAAAGAGAATAGGCCTTGTCATAAGATGAGCCAGAACCAACAGGCATAGATCATGTTACTCAAGACTCTGAATGCAATCAAAGAACCAAAAAAACCTCAGAGTGACAGTCCTGCATTCATGTTGCTGGGAGATTGGGGATGAATTGCCTGAAACAGAAAGAGCAGATGGAAGTCTGCTAAGCCTTAATGAGCACAGGCAATGTACGTCCTGCACTTGGTTGACTTTGTGCGCAGAAGCTAACTCGGGCTGAACCTAATTTGTAACCAGATGGAATCCAGCAGAATGGAAACTCACTTGCTTCATGGTGTTTCTTCCCAAGTGCTTGTTAGGTCCTGGGGGTTGCGGGTGGGGAGCTTACTGACAGGTGCTGGTAAAGAGGAGATTAAATTTACCTGCAAGATTCTGATTCCATGGTTAATCCATGGGATCAAAGAGCTGCTAGATAAGCAGTTACCTTTCTTCTTTTCGTGCCACTTTTCAATATCTGCTATCCTGGGAATATTTGTCAGAGATGATAATAAAAGTGGGGAGAGATATCTCTTTCTTCTTGAAATCTCATAATCCCATGGAGCACCTTTGGGTGATTAAAGGCAGTACAGAGGGACAGTCTTGTTTAAAAGAATCAGAATCTCCTATTGCCAAACGCAGAATGGGCCTGGAAATTAGTGACTGGGAAGGGAGATATGTCCTCAGCAATCTAAAATAGTTAATGAGATCTGACCAATTGCAAGATCCTGACCACATCACTGACTATATCAGGAGGCACTATAATTTTTTTACAGAGGCATGATTGTGAGTGTTTTAATAAACTGCATCACTGTTTGGTTTGGTGGTAGCAGTGCCTTAGATAAAAAGTCCATACTGTTCTGTTCCCCAACCCCACGCACACACACCAACAGACGTTCAGGAGTTAAAGACCAAACCAGCCGGCAAAATCCTTTTCCTTATGATAACGGAACTTGGCAACAACTTAGTGGCTGCCTGCCAAGAATTTATTATTTACAAAGAGGAGAGATAACTTCTCCCCACTTCTGATACATCAAAGGAAAACAGCTCAATAATTACAATCAAGTCCAGAGATAATCCAGTCTTAAAGCAAAAGTCCGGCAATGCAGAATGGCATGGAAGCTTTCAGCTTTGTTCGCCACAAGGTTTGACTGGCCACCACGCTCCCTTTTATATCCTGTGGGGTGTGGTCCAGTGACTCAGCCTAATCTTGGGCACGCCCTTTCTTCTGTTGCGCACACTTATCTCTGCGACGCTGGTGTGGGTCTAGCCAAGACTCATTACCCTCATCACTGTCCATCTGTGGCTGCGTGGACGTGCTTGGCCCTGGCCCTATCTCTTGCCCTTCGGCGGACACCAAAGGCATTGCCAGAGAGAAGGGTCCTGGAGAGGGAGGCCTTGCCAACTCCTCCCCTTCACTCTCGGAGTCCTCACCTGATAATGACACAGGCTCCGGTAACGGAGCCACAACACATACAAAGAGTGGTAAGAACAGCCGAGAAGATTATAGGAAGCTTGCTTCCCATTATTCAGGATTACTGCTTATAGCTCAAAGCATTGTTAAAGACCCCCCACACCCACTTTATGGTCTGTTTCTGTTACTCCTCTCTGGGAGGAGGTTCCAAAGTATTTCTAGCAGGACTACCTGATTCTGTAACAGCTCTGTTCCCTATGCCATCCATCTGGTAAACTCACAACATTCGTTTTTCTCACCATGTACATTTATACATTTGAACTAGACTGTGTTGTTTCTCTGAGTCATATAATATATGTGGGTATATGCATATTTATTTATTTATTTATTTATTTATTTATTTATTTATTTATATTTTTATCATATTTATATAAACTATATAAATAACTATAACTATATAAATATTATATTTATATAGTATATATTGGAGATGATGCCTCTTTGAGAGCTGTATGCAATGAAATTTCATTTTAATGTATGCTGATTAATGTACATTTAAAGTGACAATAAAGTTATTCTAAAACTAAGGCCAAGTTCTAAATTGTTAGCACAACAACCGCAGCAAAAGATGAAAGACATCTATTGACAAAACAACTAACGATATATTCAAACTGCCTCTGCGGTAGGCTGGGGAAAAGACAAAGAATATCACAAGGATCTGTCCTTTAAATACAGTTAGCGGGACATCTTTGTGTAGTGGTTAGCAGGATGTGAGGTTGAGCTCCTATAATCCGAATTGGATTAAACGGTATTATAATTGGTTCCAACTCTGTTAAGATCTTATATTCTCAATTTGAAGATAGTGAAAAAGCAAGGAGAAAACAGTGTCACCGTTGCAGAGTTTGGTGGTTCTACTGTACAGATAACTAAGTTCTTTCTCTCACTTTTGGCATATTCAAGCAGTCTTGAGAAGCAGTACTTAGCATTCCTGGTGGCTGTGAATGTACATTGTTTATCTGCCACTCTTTCCACCATTCTTCTTCTTTTTTTTCAGTCTATATTTTACTAGGCTAAAGAATTGTCAGCAAACTTGACATGGACAACAACTGCTACTCAAGTGCACTACATAATAACGCCCTTGTTCTTTCTGTCAGATTCAGCAATTTGTCTGTTGTTTCTGCTGGGCAAATCATGCCATGAAACATGTTTCCCACTGACATAGAGGAGTTAAGTAGAAGAGAAGGCTGGGAGAGGGAGATAAAAGGCAAAAAGAAAGGAAGAAGAAGCAGGTTCAAGTCTAATTGGTGTATCCCCCAGCCTCCATCCTGACAACAACCATGATGGCTTTGTTTTAAGTCTGCCTGGAAAAATGTGGCATCGCTGGCCCTGAAAATATCCCACCCTCAACACTGAAGGACAGTTCACATTAACATGCAGCACATTTATCTGACCTTTGTACTTTCCTACAGAGAAACAAAGCACAATATTATGTGCATCATTTGAATTGGGTATATGAAAAGAACTAAAGTCTAGTGCTTTCTGAATCACCATGAAATTGCAAATTCCCCTTTGCTCAGAGGAAAGTAAACTTTTTGAAAATCTAGGATACAATTAATTTAGCTGTTGAAACTGTTGGTTATTTTTGAGAGTTTATTCTTCAGAGAAAAAATTCTCCTTTTTCACTTTTCTTCCCTAGGATACTAGTTTCTGTTGTCCTGATAATTTGATTAAAAATAAACGAAAAACACTGATTCTTTCCATAAATACAGAAAATATACCTTGTTCTTTCTGTCTCCCTCCCTCTGTCTCCCTCCCTCCCTTTCCCCCTCCCTCCCTCTACATACTAATCTACTTCCTTATCCTTTACTGTCACTAAATTACTATATAAAACTAATTTGGAATATTATTGTCTAAGCAGTCTAACATCATTTTTTTTTAAAAGGTCAATTAAAACATAATATTTTATTGATGTTATCAAAAGACAAACATCTTGATATACAGGCTATCAGACAGTCATTATTTATTTTTACTTGCAGAAATTAGTTATGTTTCCGTGGAAAATGGCTGCTTCACAAAACATACTTAATCTGCTTATGAAATTTGCAGTATGGCTTGCACTGAATCATGGGCTAATCAATAAGCCATGGAAAAATAAAACCAAGCCATGACTGATTGTATAAGCAAAGCCTGGGGATTATTAGTCTTTCTGATTAAATGTATCAACCCAAATAGACTTGGGAAAAAAGATGGCTAGCAATGTTGCAATAAATAAATTTGTTCCAGAAGTTTACTTAATTAGCAATAGATATTTAGTGGTAGAAGGACGCTTCTAAACTAGGTTAGTTGATAGGAGTAAATTTGACATAGTCCCAAATATTGTGATAATAACCAATATTTGTTTTCTCAGTGCAATTTTCAAACTACATACAGTGAATCAGAATCCAAATATTTATAAAAAGTTTTATCTCAGAAACTTAAAACATCCAGTGTTAGTAATTAAACATTTTGCATCTATCAAACATGTTCAATAGAAAATATATGTCAGATAGCGTTAGCTGATGTATTAATATAAATTATAACTACTTTTGTCAGCAAATGCTGGCAAAAATTACACACAAATGAGTATTTAATCCCTGAGATAGTCTTCAGCTCTGTTAGAATTATTTCCCTTTAATTCTTTCTTTGAATCTTTCTGTTGTACAACTTTATTATTTGTACAGTAGCAAGACCTGAACTAAATGTATCCAGATGCTAGATTTCTTGATGTTTTTTATGGTTTGAGACTGATAGGCATGCCTAAATGCCAATGTACCTGATACCAAATAGACCTCTTTTTATGCTTATCATTCTTAATCCAAATGTGCATGGACTAAATGAATGATAATACCCAACATCCATTGACAGGAGCTATTACGCATGATAATCTTGATAAGATTTGCAAGTCGGCATTTTCAAATGCTGCTGCCTGATGCCTAGAATAATTATTTCATTATGGCCACATGAAAGGCATCATATTTTACTATTTCCTTTTACTTAAACCAGTGGAAACATCAAGGCAAGGAATCCAGTGATAAAGTTACTTTGTCTCAGTACTAAAATTCTATACTAAAATCCCATAAGCTGCTATGGTGCTAAGAACCCTTTACAACATTGATTTTATTTGGAGAAAGTAATTGAGCTGAAAGAGATTAAAGACTCTCTACCCATAAAAGGCCGTGCTTGTTTCATTTCCTTTTTACTGTGTTGTGCTTTGTTCATTTTTAATAAAGGCAGCCACCTGCTTTGATAATAGCATCCTAAACACGCTTTTCTCACTGTATCTCTGCGCATACAGATTTAGCTGCTTATCCTTTGAAGTTGTGTGAGCTTGTAATGAAGCACCTTGTTGCCTTAAATATTACCCTGCAGGTGGATTTAACATCATCTGCTCCTTGAACAAGGTGACAGAGAGGGACTCTTGGGGCTCGTTAGGGAAAGCAGTATCCTACTTCAGAAAAAGTTGGTTGAGAAATATTTAATTCAAATTACTTCTATAATGAATTATATTAGCTAATAAATGCTCATCCACAAAGAGGGAAAAAAGATATTTTAAGTTATTATGGACCAGCATAAGGAGGCATAAAATTATTCCATCTTGTCTATGTCACATGGGGAATGTTTTGCTCTTTCTTTTGGTACCTTTTACTTTCTTTATTCTTTGCAAATTTAAATTCCAGATACTCTAAGCAACAGCCTTTTCAAGAAGATCAACATTTTTAAAGCCTCCCCAGCAAATCGACACAACCCAATTAGATAAAGTAACATGCATCAAATTAAAAAGCTCAAAATTATTTATCTTTGTATTAAGAAAAAGGGTTTATGAAGAATTTGCAATTGAGTGTCCAAGGAGTAAAAGGAGGAGTCAGCAGAAACGGCTTCACTGGGGATCTACTGAGGCTCATAGGAGAAGGGAAATGGCACAAGTTTATATTATATGTGGAAAGAATGACCCCATGGGTTATTAAAACAAAATAACCTACTGCTAGATAAGACATTCCATGATGTCTCTATTATTCTAGAAAGTGCCACTTAGAGAACCAAAACTAGTGAGTTGTGTAGCTGCTCTGTAGATACTGTAGCCTTGCATATTATTGTCTTTCTTGGAATAGTAGTGCAGGGAGACTACTTTTAAATAGAGATGTAAAAGACGTATGCCATAAATTGGTATGAAAATGGACTTTTGAAAGACTTGAAAATGATCTCTGCCATGCGATTACTGTATATATTATGGAATGGAAACCCATAGAATTCATCTTTCAGGAGTTTTAAATTTGCACAAAAATTTGTTTGTTGAAATGTGTTCATTATATTCATAGAAATTACTTACAGAAAAGTATGTTTTGGTGTGTCTGTGTTATTAAATAGAAAATATATATGTATTAAATACCTTGCCTTTTCTCTGAACAAAAATTGGTTTATATATGATTATTTTTTATTTTATTCTAACAGCAGTCCGGTGAGATTGATTGGCTGAATGTGAGTGACTGTCCGAAAATAATCTGCTAAAAATGGATCTGATATGGAACTTGTCTGATCATATCACAATATGTTAAGAATACTACACTAGATAAATATGAGTGATAGCTCATTTATGATAGACTGATAGGCAGTTTGGTCTAGCGGAGACAGCCAGTTAGCTAGAAAGCCTTCTTGGTGACTTTGGGCCAGTCATTCTCTGTCAACTCAAAATGTTAGGCTCAGATGGTAATTCTTGTTACAGACAATGGATAAACACTCAATTGCTCCCAAAAAAAGGAGACCATGTGTGCACATGCATGCATGCACACACACACACACACACACACACACACACACACACGTAGGTATTTAATTATAATATATTTCTTCAGAGAATGTTGACCAGATACCAGAACCATTGTCTTAAAACAACATGAAAATAAAATCCCCTAAATTAGAGAAAATTGAAAATGACAAACTGATGAATGATTGCTATTGCTGAAACACCTATTAACAAAATCCAATAAAATTGGGACTACTGGATTATGATTTTACAAATTGGGATTATGGCATTGTGGTCTAGGATTATAATTTTGTTGAGATTATGGTTTTACTAATATACACAAAAAAGGCCTAGTTTTAAAGCAATTCATATGTTTTTAATGGCAAGGCAACTCAAGAAGCCCAAAACTGACAAAAAAAAAGTATCCTCGCATTGTAATTAGGTATTACGGGTTTCAACTCGATAATTCAATCACTTACTGAATTTTTCACAGAAAACTGAAATGGCAGATAGATGGTGATTAAGCAGTTTGGAAAAATTAACTCTCACTATAAATAGTCTTATTCAAAATAGTCTGCATAAGCTCCACTGTGGCATTTCCAAATGGCCTTTAGTACATTCATTACAATATTTGGCTACAAAAGGCTTTGATGACTTTTTAAACATCTCTTACAAATAAAAACTTGTCTCGACGATGTGATTCAAGAAAATAAATCCTTCCATGTCATTTGACCTATCTAAGAATTCAGCCTATTCCAGAATCCAGAATTAAATGTGATTAATTTTGGAAACCTCACAGTTCAAATATTCTTAAATGTTTATAATCATAACTTTTAAAATCCAATTAAGAAGGGAGAAAAAGGATCTAGTGGAAGGATGAAAGTTTAAAAACCTATATTCCTAATGGTTGCAGTCGAGAACATTGATCTCATTATGACTGGACATTTAATTTCCTGTAATATGGACCTAAGTCACAGCACGTCAAAAAATCCAGACCTTGAATCTGACAAGCAATTTCATAAACTATGTTCTCAGATCATGTTACAATGCATCAAAATATTTTGTATTGGGAACAAAAGTCCTTAACAATCATTTTTTCTGTCCTTCAAGTTTTTGAAAAAGAAAAGCTTTGAGATTTTTTTCCTTTTATATAAAAAGCAGCATAGATTTTTTTTAATTTTTAAATGAAATAAGCTTCCCCTTGATTGATATATCTTACTAAGATTCTTTAAAAGGCTATGTAATACATGTTCTTTTGGGCGGCATTGCTAATTTTCTATTTTTAAAAAATTAGAGGCATACAAAAGCATACTTTCTAAAGAAAAAAATCTCATTTAATTCCTTTAACACAATAAAATATGGAAGCTAGCAGCACATCGGAAGGCCAAACTTTTTAATAGAAAACCTCAAAATGTCATTATTGATGAAAATGAAATACTAATTAGTAATTTCCACCAACTGAAAAAAATCAATCTGCATTTTGAACTGATGCCCTTGAACAGCTGCAATATTGATCTTAGAGAGTATTTTGCTTGCTGCTTCAACATGTTCTTGAAAAATAAAGGGATACATGCACTAATTTAAAACAATTCTGAACAAACTGGCCACAAGCTGCAATTTCTCTGGTCTGTCATCTAATATTATTTAGGAATATTGGAACCATGATAACCTTACCTTTGGCAAAGCATATTTAGGAAGTTTCATCTGTGCAAAAGTATTTCTGCGGTAAGACACGTAGTAATGTGGCCGACCTCCAGATGTCAGCTGCAACATATAACATTACTTTTTCTTATTATTTTAATCGAGGTGTTATATTATCACTGTTTTCTCCCTTTTTTTAAAAGACATGTAGAAAATAACAGGTGCGTTATAAAGGGAAATGCAGTTATGTTACAATGGTTCCAAAATGGCAATGAAGATACAGCAGGAGATGAAATAGCCCTCATTCAGATATGGAAAAAGACAGCATTAATAAGTATAATCTATGCAGATTGCAAAGGGAGACAAAAAGAGCAAGGGAAATCTACAAATGCAGGTTCCAGAAGCAGCATTCAGCCTCTTAAATTGCAGAGGCAAAAATTGCAATACTGTACTCAAGTCAATAATGTTGTATTGTTATATGTTACATGTTATATTTCCAATTTGAACAATGAGAAAAGCTTTTCTGCTCTAATCGGCTTTGGAAAAAAAACTTTTTCTCCCAACCCAAGCCAAGGGTCCTAAGATTTTAATGAGTTCTAGAAAGTACACCAAAGTCCTCCATATAGAGTATTCCATTTGTGTAATATTTACACATGCTACAGCCAACCACTTCTTCCAGCAAGTCACAGAAATGAAATAATCTTCAGGCAATAACCCACGAGAGTCCCCTGCCCTTTCCAAAATCCTGGGGACCAAAACAAAAATCAATCTTTTCTAGTCACACTGAATGACAAAACAAAAACAAATATCTTTAACAATTCATAAACAAACAGGGGAGATAATAATCTTACAGAACATGAAATACAATTCTAGAAGTTTGTTTCATTTGTATTAGCTTTCTTAAATAAAGCATATTATCTTTTTAAAAATATGTATGTTAAAATACGTTAAGAATGTAATTAAGAGCTAAGTTAATGCACAATTCTGCTCTAAAAATATTTTCTCTAAATTCCTGGAGTAGCAAGATACACATGCAGAAATAGCACAAGCTTGGAAAGGTTTAGCACTTCTGGTCAAATTCCACATTCCAGTGCATCTTTAAGTGAACAGAGGCTGACTTAACCCCTATGCCAGACAGCTATAAACAATATCTTGAATAGGTATGTATTATTTTTGTGCTGTTGCTTACAAGCTTAAAATAAGAAAACAATGAAAGTGCAGAAGTTTAGATTCTCCTCCATGTCTGTCCCCTCCCTCCCTTCCTTCCTTCCTTCCTTCCTTCCTTCCTTCCTTCCTTCCTTCCTTCCTTCCTTCCAGTCAATGTTGACTGGTGACTGTCTGGACATGTCCCTGCAAGATTTTGGAAGTGGTTGCCATTGCTTCTTCCTAGAGCTGAGAGAAAGGAGCTGGCCCGGGGTCACCCAGCTGGTTTTGTGCCTAAGGAAATATTAGAGCTCACGGTCTCCTGATTCCTAACCTATTGGCTTAACCACTGCATCAAACTGGCTCTTTCAGCCTCTTATAGTTCATAAATATTCTATACCTCCTTGCAAATATTGCATGTTTGAGATTTTCCTGACTTCAGATATACTGAAACTGGGAAGCTCTGAAGGGCATACCAAAATCTAGGTTTTTGTTACCTATAGCTGATTTTGCTGTCTTACTGAAATGTCCAACCATTTCAATTTCTTCACTGACTGTGGGACATTGGCTCTGGATATGAAAACACATAGTTGAATTCATTCTTCCTTTCATATATATTATTGCCTATGTTACTACTATCACACAATTTCAAATAATAATGCAACCATTATGCTTAATGGTTCCAACATATTTTCACCTTTTTCCCACAATTTATCTATGTGTTTATAGCCGAATATTTCAATTTTTGTTTGAACAGTCCAAAGCACTTTCTTCCAAAAACATTTCAGGCTTATTAGCATGTTTTTGTTTGCATATTTTAGATGATAATTTTGGATCGAGGAGAAAAGTCTTCTGAGAATCCTGCCATATTGATTATTGTTGCATAAATAACTTTATTGTGAATCTATTCCAGTGTGAGTTAGCTTTTTCAACAGATCATTTGCAGTGACCTGTACATTTTGGTTTACGGTTCTGACAAATTTGGGGACTTGGAGATAAATAGCTAATACAGTATGCGTTCAAATTGGCAGAATTTAACTTTGTACCATGTAGAAGTTGTAACAGCTTCTCTTCACTTACGGATTTTCCTTTATACAATTTAATCAGGGTTTAGTTTTTAGAACCTATAGTGATTTATGTCTTCCTTCTTTCTTGCAAAGCAATCAACTGTACTTCTATTCATGTCTCTTTTTCTTTGCTTCCTTAATCTTTCTGGGTTTGTCCAGCTGTGAGGTTCCACATGGCTTCCTCCTGGTAATTGATTTTCTTCCTCAGAATGATTTCTTCAACTGGTGATGTAGAGGATCACCTTGTCTGCTTCACATTACTCATGCCAGCTTCTCCCTGCAGTTCTTTTGTAATCTCATTGGGGGCATTTCTCAATCATGCTGCTGGGTGCCAGTATTGCCAACAGAGTGTTCATAGCAATTGGGGAAGGACACAAGCAGTTGGAGATTAGCACTAGTATACAGACCCTTCCACCAAGGTTGTGAAAGAGCTGTGCAAGCAAAGGAACCACACTGCATGAGACAGATGATTATCACCATTTGATCAGGATGTTTCTACAGGAGAAGAATGAAGAAGCCACATGCAGCTTTCTGCTATAATGAATGATAAGTGGGAACAAATACACAAGTAGGTGACTTAATCTTATCCCTTAAAAAAATATACTATGCATGTTCAAAAGCATGTCTCTTTTACACATGGATAAACAAAAAAATTAGAAGTCAGAATCATGAATACGTAAAACCTGTTATGTGTACACTAAGGCCTGGTCCATTATTAATCATGGATATGTGAAACAATGAATGAAATCACAAATAAAGCATTTCCCCCATATTTTCCATGGTAGGAGAATTTACCACACTTGTTCTACAAAGAAAATAAATGAGGCAATGTATTGTTCTAACCCTCAGAAGAGTTGATATACATTCTATTTGGAAGGAAATGATATACTCAGAGAACTTAGAGGCTAGAGTGGTACAGCTGACAGCATTTGGTAACACATTCAGGATCTTCTATCTTCAGCCCACTTAAAAACTCCTGGTTATAGACAATCCAGCTTCAAATGTATATGCTGATGCAAGCCAGGAACCTCAGCCTCAAGAAATACTTGAAAGACAGATAATTTATAGCTCATTTCCACTTTATTTCCTCCTTCTTGTTATGATGGGGATAGCAGCAGGAAGATAATGAAACTTAAAACTATTCAGATATATTCTCTGGCTTCCACCTGGAATATAGCTCAGCTGAATATATCTCATTTTCTTCTTTTTTTGCAATAATAGGAGCCCACGCATGACAATCATGCCTGATTAGTCTTCTCTCAAGCATTCCCTTTCCGTATCCTTTCTACATCTCCATTCTATCTCTAAAGAGAGACTCTATCTTGCCCCATTTCAAACTAATAAAAAGGAAAACCTTGATTGGTCTGTTGTAATGGTGATATTGGAGCTCTGGCATGCAAACTTAAAAAGCTGTTGAAATGGGAGAACATTTTTGGAATAGACAATGTGGAGAGCTGACTGACAAGAGAGATTATTTCCATACATCTTGAACATATGTCAGACCTTACCCCTCATGACCCTTGTGTTAACAAAATACTTGAACCAAAGGCAGAAGGAAACAATTAGCAACCCAATGGGAATAACAACTTTGGTAATGCCGTGAATTAGCTTGTTCTTGAGCTATTTTGTTGCATCTGTTAGGGAAGGGAGTTTAACTTTGAAAAATAAAAGAAAAAAATGATTTTCAATCAATAGAAGGGGGAAAAAACTGTTTCAGACCTGAACAAATACATAATCATCTTGGACAATGAGAGAATCGGAATCAATGTATCCAGGAAAAGGCTTGCTTCTTACAGCTTCAGAACAGTTTTGCATCCTACAGGTGATGTACTGTGCATCTGAAAGCACACAAAGAAACACACATAAATATAATGCAATTTCAGTTCTGAATGTTCATAATCTTTTATGGGAAGTTGTCGACTTATAACCTTTCATTTAGTAACTGTTTAAAGTTACAATAGCAATGAAAAAAGTGACAACCATTTTCCACACATATTATTGCAGCATCCCCATGGTCATGTTATCAACCTTCATATGGGCAAGTGATTCATATTTATGATGGTCATAGTTCCCCGGGATCAAGTAATGCACCTTTCAATGGAGGAGCCATATTCACTTTACAACCATGTTATTAACTTAATAACGGCAATGTTTCACTTAACTGTGGCAGGAAAGGTCGTAAGATGGGACAAAACTCACTTAACAACTGTCTAAGCAACAGATTTTGGGCTTAGTTGTGGTTGTAAGTCAAAGACCACCTGTACTTAAATATTTCATATAGAGATCACTGTCTGCAAAAATTAGTTATGTTATTATAGCCAATAGGAAAGCAAATTGCAATAAATAGGCAAAACTTTTTCTTGCTTTCTTGTGGCTTTTAGAGGATTTTTAGATAAAAAGAGCCCCAACTGAGTTTCTTTAAGTATGCAAGAGAGTAAAACAAATCAAACTGATTTTTTTTAAAAAAAAATCAGGTGAATAGATAGTAAAAGTACATGTAGGAATTTTGTCTGCTTTCTCTAATTTAAAAAATATTTTTTCAGGCTGAAACTATCTTGTTTTCCTGAAAATTAAATCATCGGGACAGGAAAATTCTACTTCAGCAATTTATACTAGGTATTTTGTATCATTTCCTTTTTTCTTGAGCCATCTCTAGAGATTTGGCCAGGGTCAATAGACTAAGCTAAGATCTAAATGGGCCTATAAGGCAGCATGAAGACCTAAATCTATTCTGAATGGGGTTTGTGTTTTTTCTAGTGAATATTGGTTCCTTGAGTCTATGTGAATCTTCATGTGCCTCATTGGAGCAAGAAAGAATCGAAAAACACAGACCAAGAGTCAGAGAATAAAGCTGCCCAAGATATTAGAAATTGAACTTCATGACCTCATCAGTATTTTTCCTTTTTTACAGAAATATAGCTCCTAGGACTTGGAATACTTCTAAGTTATATCTAATGTTAACAGAAATATGAATGACTTTTATCTTTTGGACTATAGTAACACATAAATGGACTATTGCAGAACATTTCTGAAGGCTGTGTGTTGACAGAAATGACTACATTTTAGAAAGAAAAAAGAGTTGTCTACGAAGAAAGTTAAAGGAAATTAGGTTTGAAAATGTTTTTTTTCAAGTGAACAATAAACCACTGGTTATGTAAAGAACAAGTCCCTCCACTGCAGTGTTTTCTCTCATTCAAAATGAAAACTCTCCTAAGGACAAGCAGCTTTTTAATTACAAATTTTAGGTTCTTTTGGACATAGAGATAGCTCATAGTAATACTTTCCTAGGGAGTCACTCCTGCCAGAGATTTCCACTGAACATGGCCTAATACAGCTTGATGGAGAAATATTCTTACCCACAATTTATTTCTACATTCTGACAATAACTGAAGACTTTGTTAAATGTTACTATTTTTAATTTGGGGGGAGGATGCTCTCATCATATTGGTAATGAATATTCTGAATATATTCTATGCCCTCTGCAAGTATACTCATCTAATATGCCCATGTATTTGTGTTCATAAATATCCTAGTAAGTTCTGATAAAGTTCTTATTCATAAAATACATCAAATGATGACCGCATCATTATATATTATATCATATTATTATAATATTTAATTAGAAATTCAGATGCAAGTAAAGAACTATAACAGCATCACTATAATTTCATATTTATTTTCTGTATATGTGTGTGATTAGAAGCAAGCTGATAATTGCTTTCTTAAGACTTCAGAATATTAAGAGGATTTCACATGAGCAGAACCACAGGACAAGTTCAGAACAATGATATAAATATTGGGAATTTGTTCAGAATCTTATTACAATAACCTTTTTTCCTTAAGTTGGGTTCACTGGGAAGCCATGCAGCAACAATTATTCTTTTGATAGTTAACCCCTATGGACGCTTCATTTATTCAGTACCACAGGAAGCACCTAATCACTTACACTTAATTCATGCCAATTAATACATTTCATTACTGAGATCTGGAATTAATTTATTTCCTTCTCTAGCCCAGATGTTCTCCCTCCCACCAATAATGGGATATTAAGTTCCTCACTGCCAGCATGCACACCTCCAGCAACAGCTGCTACTTTGATTGTTACAGCAACACTGAAAACATACAGCATCCTGATTACAAAAGTAGATATGGATTGTGTCACTGATAACAGTGTAGATCAGGGGTGTCAAACTCACGTCATCAGGGCATCTTCATATGACATATTGTGACTTTTTTACCCTTTGTTAAACCAGACTTGGGCGTGGCCAGCGCGTGATGTATCCGGCCCGTGGGCCACAAGTTTGACAGTCCTGGTGTAGATGGAATGGCTAAACTGAAAAAAGTTTTGGTTTACTGAAATTCCAAACCTTTTCAGTTTCTTAAAACTGACATTAGCATTAGACAGCTGGAATGTAGAAAATTGTAGCAGAGCTTGCAAACATATTCATTTCAATAAGGCTTGCTATCAATAAGGTGACCAATCGTCCTCCTTTAGGGAGGACAGTCCTTCTTTTGTAAATTCTGTCCTCTCTCGAAAAGTGTCCTCCTACATGTTCTCTTTTTCGATATTTGAAGACTAATCTGTAAATCTCCGTATGTGATCAATTCCGATCCGATCCGTTGCCTGTGATGTGATGTATTTGTATTTGACATGACGATTCGTCAAGGCTCGGTACAGTGTGGGGAGACGTGATTATGAGACGCATGCACTCCGCGCAGGAGAATTTGTTGAGAGAGTGTGCCATGCGCAAGACTGTTCCACGCCCAAGTGACTTTGTTTACTTCTTACCGAAACATGACACAGCACACATGCACGCATTAGACTATGCATGCATTAGACTCATTCTTGCAATGAATAAAATGTTTCTTTTATTTACGATATTTTTTTTCTTCAATTTATTTGTGTCCTCCTTCTCATTATAAAAAAGTTGGTCACCTTACCCTCAACCAATAATACCAGACTAGAACAGGGCAGGAAATATGACTAGTCATCTTCCATTGAAGGATTCATGAAGATTACAGCCACCCATCACCTGTATCCTTGCCTTTTGATGTTAAAAGAGACCTTGCATTCTTTTACTATTGAGAAATCTCTGGTGGGCATGCCAATATTATTTGGATTTTATCATATACATCAGAAAGATACTAGAACAAATGTGATATCCTTTCTTTATCTAAATATAACATATACCACATTATTCCACAGTTTATAGGATGCAGAGTGAATTCATATATCAAAATTATGAATGGTTATCAAAAGATTTCAACAACTGTAATCCATCTTGGTCTGGATATACTAATATCCATTAATGGTTATTTAATGCAACACAGTGCAGTTTTGCTTGTATCTCTTAGAAGAACTGAAATGTATGGATGAAGCTGGTTTCCTGGTTCACTGTCTCACTCACTGGTATTCTACTTTGAAAGGCATGGTCACATCTGTTACCTGCAACTTGTTGCCTTCAACCTCCACATACAAGAAAGGTAAGAGCAAGTTATCTCTGACATCCAATAGAAAATATTGTTAGGAAGAGAATATTGCATCCTGACTAAAAAAATAGATATGGCTTGCCTCACTGATAAGGTTAGTGTAGATGGAATTGCTAAATTTCATTTATTTGCACATTATTTGGCCAAAACAAAAACTGAATGAAGAAGGGTCACAATGGGATAATTTAGCGTTGGATAGTTGAAGGAGATGTGTAATGGACTTTGAGAAACAATCTGAGATATTATAGAGAAAAGGAATGTTCATTCAGTACATTCTCTGATATTTAATGATCCCAAAGAAATCTGAAATTCAGATGCTAGTTTGGGTCTTGTGGTCACACTGATCTTTTCAAAAATTTTATTGACTTTAGCCTGGTGATGCTGACAGAACATCTTCCTCATACTATTATAACACTGATCCATATTAATATGGCTTATTTAGGGCAAATACTTTTCGTATGAATACAAAGAGCAAATTTCAAAATTTAGGCTTTAAATAACCCAAGATGCTATGGATTAGACTTTTTAATAGTTTCATCACCTTATTCAATCTTGTGCCATATTCTCACCATATTCTCACCCTAATTTCATCTGTTTATAAAAATAGAATAGACACTGGAGGGCTGTGGGGGAAGGGATTTCAAGATAGATAGTAATGAAAGGGAAAACCTTCTAGACATCCCTAGCTAAAAATGGTGAAATATAAAAACTGAACTTTATTTCATTTCTCATAATAATTATTCTTTCCGAACAATTCTTCTGGACTTTGCAAAATGTTAATGTTAGATTAAAGTTAAATATTACTGCTGAATATGCTTTAACTATAAGATGAATAACATAACTATATACTATGTGTCAACTTCGAAACAAATCAGCCTTGCTGAAATCAGACCAGACAATAACAACAGATCATCCCATGGGAACCAAGGTCATCTCAACAGGTGCTGGCCAGAGACTAGAAGGAGTTGCCAGAGAGACGCCAGAATGCATTGTCACAATGACATCTGTGACAACGAGGGAGAAAATTATCTATTCTTTAATTATATTGAAAACGCGGGAAATAGTTAGAGCTGGTTTTGTTTTCATGTGTACCAAAATGATATACTCAATAAAACTGTTCTTTGAGAAAGCTGTTCATCTCAGAGTGCTGAATTAGTTGGGTTCATTAGTCAAAACCTTGACACTATTAATGTACTTTTACCTTGACACTATTAATATTATACAATATTAATGTACTTTTTTAAAAAAATGACTGATTACTTAGGGAATGAATGGCAGAATGTGCCCTAATAAATTACACTCCATCTTAAAGTACATGTGTGTATGTTGCAGAGCAGGGGTATCAAACTGGCGGCCCACGGGCAGGATGCATCACGTGCAGATCATGCCTACCCTGGCTCTGCAAAGGCAAAAAAATCATGATATGTCACATAACATCATGTGACACGATCAAGTTTGACACACATTTTGTAGAGAAACAAAAAGTACAATTAACAATATTTGAAATTCAAAATTTTAAAATCTTTACCCAGCTATACTTGAACAAAGCAAAATAACTTTTCCTGCTAAAGTAACGTTCTTAAATATTTTGTCCTTCAGATGTGTTATGATTAGAATTTTCACAATTCCCATAAATTGGTTACTCCAGCTGAAAATTCCACTGTTTTAGTCCAAATATATCCGACACCATCAGTTTAGGAAAGATTGAAATAAAAATTTAGTTATTCTTATCACCAATTATGAAGTTCTAATCTGGAAATTAATTCAGTGGAACAATACTGTTTGTGAGAGAAGTGCTTTTAACAAAAGTTTTTCATGAACTAAAGAAAATAGAACATCAGAATAACCACTATCTAAGCAACATACTTAGGAAATAAGCAGGAAATCTTCTTGCCATATAGTGTGAATAACAATTAAGCTATTAGGGCAATCATAGGCTATAGATGAAATGGTCAAAGCTGAAGGTTTTTGAATGAAAGCAAACAATTTATCTGTTTTTAAATTTTTCCTAAATTAAAGGAAGAGTGTATTGAAGATGAGAATAAATCAATAATACCCCCATTCATTCCATTTATTTAAAGTTAAGAGCTAGTTTGTTACATATAAACCAAGAGTCAAAACCTTGAAGATTTTACCTTTTAGCAAATCAAATGAAGCTCACTAGAAAATATATTGTTATGAATTATGTATATTTCATTGTATGCTTTTTTGCAGTTTTTCACAAATTGCAAATCTTTCCTATTTCTGTAAATATTGTTTTGCATTTCAGAATGTTATATTGAATTTCTATTTATTTGAAATGTTTATTGCATGACCAGACTGACAATAATCATAAAAGCACCCACTGGATCTCCCTAATGTAATCCTATGTTCAGATGAACGCTGGTAGACTACATAATTATATTCTGATAAAATGATAAAAAGGTAGTCAAAGCACTTACGGCCATCCAGTGTTTTTGCCTCCATGTGGACTACGTCTGGATCTTTGCTGGTACCCATTTTAGACCTGAGAGAAGAAAAACAAACACTGTAATGTTACTAGGAATAAACAAAACATTTACTTAAAAGGAGTTATATGGAACATCTAATAGGAAATATTTCACAATTCATTAAATAAGCCAATCAATAAATCAATCAATTCACTAGAGTTATCTTTGAGGGAGATGGGTGGTTCAGAAATGTGAAATATAAATGAATAATTTTTTTTAATGTCATTTTTTTAGGACCTCAAGAAACAATGAACCTGCCCAAATTTACCCTGGTGAATTCCAATGGCTAAGCAATTGAATGTCTCTAGACTAATACCATATGAGCTATACCATGTAACTACTCCTAGGATAGTTTATAACACTCACTATGGTCCCCAATAGTTAAATTACTTCTCAAACTTCAGCTTCTCAGTAATGCATATCTAGTACCTACACAAATCTAGATGGCTACTAGATTGCAGTCAATAGATACAACCCCACTCTACTCCCCCCACAAAAAATCTCTCCCTGCTGGCATCTAATGGTTGATAGGTCAACCAATTGACCATAATTTATTTTTCTTTTTTTTTTAAAAAAAAATCCATTATTGATGGTTTGGGCAAAAAAAGTCAGCGGATAGAGTAACTAAAGCACTGTGACAAGAAAACTATAGTGGCTTGTCTAGGCAGTTGCTAGCAGTCAACAGACACACTTGAGGCACCACACTCAAACATCCCCCCCCCACATATATTCAGACAATACATGTATAACTTTGTTATAACTTTGTTAAATTTGGTGCTCCAGGACTTCTCTACCAAAACACTTGTTACAGCTAAGTAATGTGTCATATAAAAGCCACAATCTAGTTGGACCAAGCTTTATGGTCATGAGTGTTTTGTGTCTCTGTATCTTTCTTGTCCTTTGTGTATTTTGAATCACTCAGTTATACCAGAAAATATTTCTTCATTCTAAAAAAAACCTCTCTGCTTAATTTCCCAGTGCAGTTGATTCATGAAGCAATAAAGGCTGTGCAATGATTTAGAGACATTAATTCAATTTATTGTGATATTGTTAGTGCCATTTTAATATATTTAATAAAATACATGTTATAATATACAAATGAAGCTATATACTGGAGACATCAATAAGGGTAACAATTTTTCTTTAATAAATAGCTGATATTTTTGGGAAAGTGATTTGAGATATTTCTAATCCACTTTTTAATGTGAGAAACACCAATTTTATAACTAATCGAATACCTTGATCAATTTCATGCTTTTAATGAGCAATCCAAGATTTGCATTCTGCTTCCAGGGAAGAAATGGCAAACTGAATATAACTTTACTAAGAGCAGAGCTGATGACTATGGCAGAATGAAGAACTGGCAAATGGATTGACTGTTTGCAATTTTTCTCTGGACATAGAGAGGTTTGCCATTATAGACAGACTGTACTTAAAAATTATGAATATGGAACAAATTTTATTGGACAAGACTGAGACTAATATGAAATTGTATTTAAGGCTTCAGGAATGATATGCAAAAATATGCTACACTGGTTATACAAATAAAACCAACTGCCATTTTAATAACTCAAAAGATGTATGAAAATAGTAAACCAAAACAGTGATTTGGATAACTTTTCTACATTGGGTTTATAAAAGAGATGTGCACAAAATGTTGTGAAAAGGGACAAAGAAAAAAATGAATAAACTTCCAGGACGATATTGAAGGGATTAACATTTAGGACTGTTAAAAGGAAGGGATATAAAGATGATTTATTTGACCAAAATTAAAATATATTAGCTATTACATCTAATAAGCTTTAATGGACATTTGCTGACCAAGACTGAACAATGAGGTTTTAAGGATTTGTTTATAGATAAGAGATGGAATATGAGAAGAAGAGATCATTTGCTGTATTTTAAAGGAAGGTGATAATTTATTGAAATTGTTTATGATTGCGATGAAGGGATGAATTCTTTAGAATTCTTTAGAATAGAATAGAATAGAATAGAATAGAATAGAATAGAATAGAATAGAATAGAATAGAATAGAATAGAATAGAATAGAATAGAATAGAATAGAATTCTTTATTGGCCAAATGTGATTGGACACACAAGGAATTTGTCTTGATGCATACACTCTCCATGTACCTAAAAAAAAAAGATGCATTCGTCAAAAATCTTAAGGTACAACACTTACAACACTTAATGATAGTCATAGGGAACAAATAAGCAATCAAATCACATTAGAAAACAGTCAATATAAATCTTAAGGATACCAACAACAAGGTTACAGTAATCATAAGTGGGAAGGAATGGGTGATAGGAACGATGAGAAGATTAATAGTAAGGCAGATTTACTAACCAGTTTGACAGTGTTGAGGGAATTATTTGTTTAGCAGAGTGATGGCATTCAGGAAAAAGCTGTTCTTGTGTCTAGTTGTTCTGGTGTACAGTGCTCTATAGTGTCATTTTGAGGGTAGGAGTTGAAACAGTTTATGTCCAGGATGTGAGGGGGTCTGTAAATATTTTTACACCTCTCTTTTTGACTCGTGCAGTATACAGGTTCTCAATGGAAGGCAGGTTGGTAGTAATCATTTTTTCTGCAGTTCTAATTGATATTAATTTCTTAATATATATATTTCTTTTTCTTTACTATACTCTTATAGACTCCCTTCCTTCTTTCCTTCCTTCCTTCCTTCCTTCCTTCCTTCCTTCCTTCCTTCCTTCCTTCCTTCTGTGCATTATTTTGTCTTCTTAACTGTAATGTTAAATAAAAGTACTAGTTAAAAATACCTTCTGCTAAAAAATACTTTTTTCTCATAAGATAGCTTCTCCTAATCAAATCCTCATATAATTTGCTACTCACAGTGACTTCTCCTATCTAATAGGGCAGGCTCATAGGTTCTGATTCTTAACACTATCTACAGGGTCAGGGAGCAAAGTCTTCTCAGTTGCAGTTTCTGCTTAGAATAGTTTACCTCCTAGATTTGAGTTTTAAGAAAGCAATAATAATTTGGCTTTTTAAAGAAGCTCGGGTCTGGTATATATTGGGAATGCCTAGCATGGATTACCTGGTAATGTACACTGTTCCTTGGTGATGATAATATCTTTCCTATTTTTTATTCTTAATTATATTATTTTGTTAAATTGATTTACTATTTCAATCTTTATGCTGTAAGAATGTGACATGTTGGATCAGAATGGATCAGAATAGCATATAAAACCCAGAAAATAAAATGAATACAAAACACTTAGAATATAATCTTTTTATAGCTGACTGTTATGTAATGAAGCAGCCCTTTCATTTTTTAAAAAAAAAAATGATTTATATGCGGCCCTTCTCTGGAGATTCAGGGTGGCTTACAATGTGTTAAGCAATAGCCTTCATACTTTTGTTTATTTATACAAAGTCAGCTTATTGCCCCCACAAACTGGGTCCTCAATTTACCCACCTTAGACAGGATGGAAGGCTGAGTCAACCTTGAGCCTGGTGAGATTCGAACTTAGAGTAATTGCAGACAGCTGGTGTTAATCACAATGCTTTCAGTCTGCTGAGCCACCAGGCCCTTGTTTCTCTGCTTGATGCAGTTTAAGATAGCAAACTAAACCATCCTATTTTCTTGGTTTTTTTTTTTTTTAACATAGTTCATAGTCTTTATACCAACAGCTTCCTTATTCCTATTATTCGTTGTTGTTGTTGTTGTTGTTTTCATTTTAATTATTTCATCAAGAGGTTGCAATCTTGCATAGCCTGTTCCATGCCTTGTGCATTTTTCTGAATAAAAAAGGTAATTTTGAAACCATAAAAATAATTAAGCCATAAATAAATAAATAGGACATCCAGGGTTTACAAGGTTGGTTTTCTTTTACAAGTTTTTCACAGTAAATCCTCAGGCTTTTTTTTATAAATACAAGAAACCCCAAAAAGAGACTGAAAACTGCTATAGAGACAATTGCTGGAGGAAAACATAATCAGATAAAGTTGACTGCATAAGTGGAATTGCTGCGTTGCTATGCACTGTTGGGCTTTAACCTAAACTATCCAGGAACATTTAAAAGTTCTTAAGTGCAAGATAATTAAAAATGAAATTTTATTAATTGAGAAATGAAGTAATTGTGTGGGTAAAATTTCCTTACATAATATGAGTTGGATAACTAAGTAATTGCAGGATGCATATTCAGAATTCAGAGATTTATGGATGCTCCTAAGAATTGTCATTGTTCTGTCCACAATATTTTCGCTCTTGCTGAATTTCATCTGAGGAGGATAGACACATGCCCTCTTATTTTGAACATATGTAGGCTTCTATAAGATATATAGCTTCTTCAGTTCAAGCTTCTTGGATGAGAAGCAAAATGTCTTAAAGGAAAAACAAAGAAAGTCTAGTTGCTTTTTGAAAAAGTACCTTCGGGACAGCCATGACCTAGATGACTGAGAATCTCCATAAACTCAGTGATATACTGAATGCCTTCTTTTCTCTTCATGTCAGAAGCATTTTAAAATAAAAGTCATTCTTCAAAGGACTGAATATATACATGTACAGTTAAAATTCATATTCTTTTATTGATATGTATGTGTATCTCTCTCTCTCTTTCTCACCTCCTGGGTGTCCATATATTCTTTTTTTAAAGGAAATTTTAGCTACACTCTACCTCTTAGGACCCAAATACTATTTTCTTCCATGGGCCATACTTCATGCCCTGTCAGAATTTAAATTTCATTAATTAGATTTCACTAATGGGAAATTCAAAAAAATTTTCTGCCACTTTCTTTTTAGAATCAAGCTTGTCCTGAATATTAGCTATCCAAAATTATTGTTTTGGTGTTTTTCTGGAAACTGGAATATGTCATAACCAAAATACATATACGCTACTGTTTTCTACTCATTTCTTCTCTATTTTTCTATCTCTTATGTACCTCTATTCTTCCAATCCCACCAATTCTTGTTTTGCCTGTACACACCAACATTTTCTTGAAATCTCCATGCTTATTCACATTCATATCAGATGACATATTAAAAAGTTTTTAGTATTCTTTGTTGCCTTCTCATATATTACACTGAATATTTCAAAATTTTCATTAAAGGTTTTTTCATTTGAGATATACAATTCTGTGAAACAAAGAAGTTGTCCAGTGGTACAGTTATGGAAGGCTGACAAAGTCGTGCTGTGAAAATGATTCCTAAGTGTTGGAAGAGGTGGAAAGGCAGAAGTATTTATTAGGGAACCTCAATCTTAAGAAACCTCTGATGTATTTCTGATTGGTTAAGATGTTGGGAGGCAGAGTATATTTAGAGATAAGAACTGAAAGCATCTGTGCTTCAGTAGAAGGGGGAAAAAAACCAAATCAAATATAGGAATCAAATGGTAAGAAAATGATTATTGCACAGCAATCGTCTGAACAAAGCCTGTGAATTCTTCCACAAAAATGCTGAATTTTGGCCAGTGGCATTAAGACCATTCATCCTAAAGTAATTTTAATTTGTTAAATATATAGTATATTAATACTTAATTTAATAATCACAATAATCACAATTTAACTTTTTTCCACCTTGTAATTTACTCAATTTTGTTTGTAATCCTACCGTATCCACTCAGATGAATGCATATTCTACTAGACTGAATATGCCACTGGAAAAAAAAATGTTTGTTTGTTGGATTGCTGCCTGACAATGATTGTGTCCCAAATTAAAGAGAAAACAGAATGGAAACACAATAGAATACAAAATAATCAAAATGACATCTGGCCAATCAATACAAATGGAAAAAACAACAGAACAACATTTTGTTCTGCACATTGCATGTTGTCAAATGACTGTAAATTTTTTGTTGTGAAAATTAATGTTTTTCTGTATTTTTATAATAATTCTAGATGACTGGATTTTTCTTAAAATTATTTTAAATTTAGAGTATTTTGAATAGCAGTAAACTGCTATTTTTAATATGTAATTATGTGCTTATTTTTCTTTTTCTTACATTACCACACATACACAAAAATATCACTGCCACTGAATCATGATTCTGCTATCTCATTGTTGTACACAATGGAGTATGACGGAAACTTCACTTTTATTCAAACCAGGATATAAATAAAAAAAATTAACCATTGAAAACAAGGATGCTAAATTAGCAATGGACTTGACATTTTAACATTATTATATATTAAAAAGACTCCCAAATGCAACACTGATTAATAATAAGTTTACATGAAAGTTGAATTTATGAAGTAAAGCTGGGATTGTAAAATATAAAACAAATTCATCTCTTTAGATCTTTTCCTTTTTAAAACTTGGAAATGTCACTCACTTATCTTTTTGGTAGCATTTTGTCTCTTTTTGAAACAGTTGATAGTATTATTTAATAAACACTCTGCAGGCCAACATTTTCTTGATACAGATTTTTAGAAAAGATAACACTGAATTAAGAAAACACCATGATAAAAAACAACATGTTAATGACTCCATCACTGACTATTGGGGGCAAGTCTTTGGTCCCCTCGGAGAGGGCTCGCAATCTGGGAGTCCTCCTGGATACGCAGCTGTCCCTGGAGGAACATCTGATGGCTGTTGCCAGGGGGACTTTTGGTCAGGTTCGCCTGATCCGCCCTTTCTTGATCGGGATTCCCTGTGCACAGTCACTCATGCCCTCGTCACCTCTCACCTGGACTACTGCAACGCTCTCTACATGGGAGTCCCCTTGAAGAGCACCCGGAGGCTCCAACTGGTCCAGAATGCGGTCACAGGAGCCGCATGGCACTCCCATACAACACCTCTCCTGCGTGAGCTGCACTGGCTCCCAGTGGTCTTCCGGGTGCACTTCAAGGTGTTGGTTTTCACCTTTAAAGCGCTCCATGGCATAGGACCTAGTTATCTTCGAGACTGCCTGTTGCTACCGTCGGTCTCCCATCGACCTGTGCGCTCCCACAGAGAGGGCCTCCTCAGGGTGCCATCAGCCAAACAATGTAGGCTGGTGACCCCCAGGGGGAGGGCCTTCTCTGTGGGGGCACCTACCCTCTGGAATCAGCTGCCCCCAGAGATAAGGAGAATCCAAGACCTCGGTGCCTTCAGCCGTGCCCTTAAAACCTTCTTTTTCCAGCAAGCCGGGCTGGCCTAACACTTTTTAAAATGTTTTTAATTGTTTGTTATTGTTTTTAATCATGGAGCCAAATTTATATATATCTTTTTAATTGTATTTTAATGTTTGTAGTTTATGCTTTCACTTGGCTGTTCACCACTCTGAGTCCTCAGGTAGAAGGGCGGTATACAAATTTAAAAATAAAATAAAATAAAAATAAATGTTTTGTATTTAAATCCAATAAGATATCAAGATACTAGATTATAAATTCACAAAAGTCTTTTCAGGTAAATAAAGGATATGTTATTGTCAGAGGTGACTAAGTAAAACTTTGTATCCATCATTAATTTTAAGGAGATAAGACCATCAGAGATACAGTTACATGCAAAAATTATTCCTGCTCAAATTGTATTTTTCAGTTGAATGAACTGAAACTAACACAATCTCTACATGCTACGAAGTTAAAAGTATCATCTTTCTGCACATTTGAATACTTGCTTACTATTTACGTGCAATTGTTTATACATTCGAGATAAGAAAACAGTGAAAATAGTAGGTGCAGAAATATGGATAACTTTCCCGTCAGTGCTTTGTAACACCTCTTTTGGCAGAAATAACTAGTTCAAAGAGTGTAGATAGCACAAATGCATTAAGATTTGCAGGGAAATATTATTCTATTTAATATAATGTAGAAACTATGTTAGTTTCTGTTCACTCAGAGACTCATTGAAACATGTAATTTGACTGGTGTCTAAACTTTTGTATGCATCTGTGCATAAGTAATTATGTTCCTTCTTAATACAGCATAGCATTGCCTGAAGTTCTATATAAAGAGGCTGAATAATTAGGAATTATTTTTAGAAAAAGCCTGTCTGCACTCTGTTACTTTTCTCTAGCCAAGCTTGACTGTCCCTATTCAGCACATCCAGTTCTCCAAAGCACTCCATAGTCTGTGTTACACTGGAATGGTAGACATACTATAGATATAACTATTCACCATATGCCAATTTTGCTCAATACTAACACACACAAACACACACACTATGTAAATCAATAAAAATAGTAAAAAAATACACTATTTAATGAAGTTCTGTTCCAATGACGAAGCCATTAAGTGAAAAGGCTGCTAACTGAACACGTGTCTGAGAGAGAATTGGTGTGAACATCACTGTTGCTGCTGCCTCATTCAGATAAAGTTCTCTCATAAAACTATGCCTCGTCAGGCACACAAAATTTGGTCATAAGTGATTTTTGTTATTACTGCCATATTTGCAAATGGCTGCTAACTGAGGTAGTCACTAAAACGAGGAATGAATGTATATAATAAAACACTGATTTTATTTATATAACCACCTGTATTTTATTTTATTTACTGTATATAACCTTTCATCTCACAAAATATGACTTTGGATGATGTAAAATACATTCACAATTAAAATCATAAAATGTATCACATAAATAATGGGTTAAAAAAAAAAGAACCAAAAATGCAGGAGGATAACACTCCTGCATTAGCAATGGATAACCATCCATTGCTAATGGGGATGGTTGGGGACTTATCACACTGATCCCCAAGTCTGATGGAAAAACTAAAACTTTAGAGAATTCCAGAAAACAGACAGGGATGGGACCAATCTCACCTCAGGGGAAATACTGTTTCAGAGGGCAGGGACTACAGCAGAAAAGGCATAAACTGTCTGTGCCTTGTCAGATGGAACTTATTGGTATTTGAGATCCACCGTATTCACTTCCTGCTGCACCTGATGGGATGGGTGTATGGTATGTAATCAGGAAAAGACGGTCCCCCAAAAGCCTGGATCCTATGACATGTAGGGCTTTAAAAGCCCCCAAAAAATCTCCTTGAATTGCACCCATAAATAAAGTGGCAGCCAGTGCAATTTGCATAAAAGAGGGATAACATGCACAACCTAGGGGTACACATGCAGCTGCACTCTGCATCAATTGAAGTTTCTGGATGTTCTTCGAGGATAGCCTGATGTAATGTGCATTACAGAAATTCAATCTGGTGGTGACCACAATGTGAGTGACTGTGAGTAGAGGTTCATGCTCCAGGAGAGAGTGCAACTGGTGCACAATATGAAGCTGTGCAAAGGCCCTCCAAGCCACAATTGGCATTCGCTCCTTGACAGGAGTAAGGATTTAAAACATGCAACTTCTTTCCCCAAATTAGAAACTACGGTTTTAAAAGCTGAATTATTGCTATAGCATACCTGAAAAGCCCCTACCCCTCTTTCAAGGAATGAGTCTACACCACCTTATTGTTTAGCAGGGTTAAATTCCTTAATCCTGTGCCATCAAAAGCCACCAGAGGGAGCCAAAATCTTTTTGTAGTCTTCACTTTTGGTGGCTCTCATCAAAACTAAAAAAATCAGGTGAGACGATAACATTTTCTAGTTCTACAAGTTCGTCTGCCTGGGTGACTGGACAATTGAGTGGACATTCACCATGGTTCACATATCGCAGGAAATCTAAATCTAACCAAAGTCTGTCAACCCAGGGAAGGGGAGTAACAGGAGTCATTACTATAAGTGAGCTTCAGGTCTGAGGCTTCCTCAAACAATTATTCAGCAAATAAACATGACAGCAAGTATCTATGTCACATATCTCAACTCTATGGTGGCACAAATGAGCAGTGGTGACATTTTTCATTGCTGCCTCTGATACCTTTCTTTCTCATATATACTGTACATACAGCAAAAACGAGTCTCTTCCCAGTTCTAAGGACCCAGATCACAAATATATTTTAATTCATTTTATGGATGTTCTTGATACACTGAACTACCCAAATAATCTGGATTCATACAACATACCAAGCTACAGAACGGTAAAGAAGATAAAGGTGTCTCTGTGGATTTAACTCCCCTAATCATTGTCAACTATAGGGGGCATTGCTCATCTATATTTCAAGGCAGCACTGACAAGACATCCATGATCATGTGGCCAGCACAATGTCTCACCAAGGTGGTACTTATTTATCTACTTGTATTTGCATGCTCTCAAACTTCTAGGTTGGAAGGAGCTGGAGTGAGGATGAAAGCTCTCTCCATTGTGTGGCACTTGGATCTCAAATCTTGGCTGTTGGCATTCCAGCCAACAAACCCAGTGTCTTAACCACTGAGCCACCACACCACCATACAAGCTACTGAAAACCTAACCAAAATTAATAAAACTTCTCATTCTGTGTGAATTCCACTGCTAGATTGATAATTGGAATGATGTTCAAGTGAACAGCTCATTGAATAGATTTCACCTGAAACTCAAGGTGTTATCTACTGGGAAGAAAGTAGTCCCTATAATGTAGAAACTGACATAGCAAATAAAATGTTTCTTGGATTTCCAATAAGGCTCTGCTTCAGAGGTGGTATTCAGCAGGTTCTGACCAGTTCTGGAGAACCGGTAGCGGAAATTTTGAGTACTTCGGAGAACTGGTAAATACCACCTCTGACTGGCCCCACCCCCATCTATTCTCTGCCTCCCGGGTCCCAGCTGATCAGGAGGAAATGGGGATTTTGCAGGAACCTACCCCTGGACTGGGAGGGAATGGAGATTTTACAATATCCTTCCCCTGGAGTCAGGTGGGAATGGAGATTTTATAGTATGCCACGCCCACAAAGCCATGCCTACCAAGTCACACGACGCCCACCAAACCATGCCCACCAAGCCACGCCCACAGAACTGATAGTAAAAAAAATTTGAATCCCACCACTGCTCTGCTTCTGCAGCAATATAAATTAGTAAACAAATAAATAGTTATCCTGAACTGCAAAAATATGGACACTTGTAGAGCCATCACTGTTAAAAATCTCTGTAGTTCTTTCTTTCCATCTAATATTTTGCTAGAGTTTTGCAATTCGGTATGCTATCCCTATAAGCAAGCAAACAAATCAATAAAATGTAAACGTCTTTCCCCATTTCTCTCTATCCATGGTATAACCATGACCGACAATCTCCTTTATGTACTGTGTCTCCAAGAACTTTCCTTCATCTCATCCCTGTCCGTACTCTGGATAGCCTTAAGAAATTCTTAGCTGTTACTATGTTAAAGTAGTGCTTTGCCCTTTAAGAAACCAACAAGCTGTGGCAGCTTTACTAAGAGTACAATCTGATTTGTTCACGGCCTGCATCTATGAACCAGAGCTAAAAGGCAAGAAGATAGGATTGCACAGTGAAGCAGAATAGAGAAATCTAATATTCAAAATCAGCCTATACAAAACCTACGCATGCAAACTGTTGTTCAAGCTATTAGTTGATTCTCCAAGCTAAATATTGGCTGAAGGATCTGGTAGATAAAGAATCTGCCATCTTGCCTTACCAGTTCCCAACTGGGCTGAGAAAGGTGACTGGCAAAGGGGGAGAAAGGGAAGGGCTGTGCTGATAATAGTTAACCCTACTGTCTAAATTGCCAATTATCCTACCCTTAAGGAATGATGACAGTAGTGTTCCCCAGATGGGAAAATAAGGATACAAAGGTAATTTTTGCTGATCTGTAAAGAAGAGGGTCAAATACTCCAAGCTCGGAAATTTCACCTGATTTTGAGATCTCAGAGGATTATAATTATTTTTATTTCAGTTTATATTTTGCCTCTCAGCCCATTGTATGAAATGCAAATAGTGTCCAAGAATGGAAAAGGTCATCAAAATTATAAGTTTACAATTACAAAACATTTCTGCGGATGTTCCTTTGATTAAATATTATGAGGTGGGGGATAGAATGTCCCTGAACTGCTATACTTAGAATCATAGAAAAGTAACTTAGTAAATCCTCTCTTCCCTTGGATTCCACAAGGGTAAGAAATGGTGTATGGATGAAAGGTCAGGAAACAATAGGATGCCATACACCAAGAAAATTTGTGAGCCCAGTAATAGAGGATAAGACCCTTATGGGGATGAAGTTTGGGGCTTAAAATTCAAACTAACTAAATACAATCACAGCATCTGAGATGTTTTGGGTATGGTTAAAAGGATCTCAGCTGCTGCTGTTAAAGCTGAATTGTGAATGTATACATTTTTTACTTTGTTCTTTCCATCCCACATTCTACTCTATCAATAATAATAATAATACAAAGTCCAAGTTAGGTATATTTGATAAGCTGACTGGTATTTGATTAGAGGATGAGTATTTGTGAAAATGAAACATGTGAAACTTATAGAAATCCAAAATTCAGTTTTGCACCCAAAGTCCCCCCCCAAAAAACCCCAAATATATAGGATAGATACATTATCATTAATTTTAATACTGTGAAATACGTTGCATCTGCCATGAAAAATGTTCTACTTGTAAAACCGGTAATGGCAGCGTTTTGTTCATTTGAGCAAGATCACACTTTACAAAATGTCTGAGATTCTGTTCACTTAAATGTCACCATCTATCTCTAAAACTCTTTATACATGATTTATAGTTCCAATACAGCTGTAATTTATGCTTCAACCTTTTTTCACAATGTGTGTTATTATCATAAGTACACACCAAAACAACTCTATGTTTCAGCCTACTGACAGCTATTGTATACTTTCCCTATTGTTGTATGAATTTTAAAGCAAATTGTAGGAGAATAGAGACCTTGATGGAAAAAAATCTGAAAGCAAAGATATTCCCCTGGATATAGAAAATCAATTTTTTTGTATGCCTTTGTAGAAAATTCCTATATATACAAGACGCCCATCAAAATTTGGATAACTTTAAACTTTTTATTTCACTTCAAGAATTTCAAGTTCCAAATGAATTTATGCTAAAACACAGCAATAATAGTTATTAATTATCTTGCATGGAAGTATAATGGAACTAGAAATCACAAAAATGAAGAATGAGGCATGGTACTACAGAATAAAACATTTCCATGTAGAATAAAACAAATAAAGCAATAGTCAGCAGGTAAACTTCAATCAATGAATACAATTCAACACACAAAGCATGCTATCTCAAAATCTATTGCTTGCATTTCTACTTCACTCAATTGATACTAACATCTCACAACTACTTATTTGTTTACATAGGGAAATAGTTTCTTTCAAATGCACCATCTCAAGGTTCACACATTTAATAAGGAAATCCTTTTTTCCTGCAACATACGTATTTTCCCCAGAGGCAAAGATACTTCTTTTATTTGCTCAACTTACAGTAAAACTACACAGAGCATCATTTGTCCTTGGCTGTATTTGGAAGAATTACTGGCATGAGCATCATGATTAAACTATGAGATGTAAAATAACTTCAGTTAATTTACCATCTCCTCTCTCATAAATCAAACAATTAAAATATCAAAATAAAAACTGTTTTATTTTAATCACTGTTTATTGTTGGCTGATTTCATGCGTCAGACTAAGATTTAAAAATCACAATAGTTGTTTATAGGCACCTATTTTGACAGCATCAGTAATTTCTTGACTTCCTTAGATGACCTGTGTCAGGACATGGATGCAGGGACTGTATCCATCTTTGTCCTCTTGGACATCTCAGTGACCTTTGATACCATGACACATTACTAGACTGCTTACAGCAATTAAGGATTGGAGGAACCATTTTACAGCGCAGTCTGGAGTGGACATTTTGCTATCCTTTTTCAATGGCACTTTCAGTATTTATCAGTAAGGGAAAAGAGATTGGCTAGTGCCGCCTTATATATGGATGCTAAAAAGATTGGTCTCTTTCCCCTGATATTTAACATCTGCATGGAGATACAGATTGAGGTCAGTTTGCGTAAAGTATACTCAGTATGTTGATAAACTTAATTGTACATTCCTATCTTGGGTTGTAAGGGATATATTATTGATGCTCTTTCTGGTACCTTGAGGATGTATAAGTTTGGATAGGACAGAACAAGATGAAACTGAACCAAAATGAAATGTAAGTACTGTTTCATCAGAGTTATTTGTTGTCACTAGTGTTGTCTGTTGGCAAGCACTATCCATGAAAGGTCAGGGTCATCATTTGAAGATCCTTCAGGATTTACTGATCTTACTAGAACACCAGGTAGAAGCTGTGGCCAATGATGGCCTCATTTTTAAAATCTAGGGGAAAATATTTATGGCTTCACGTTTCTGAAAGGACCAGGGAGCTGAAACTAGGAGGTTCTGTTTTTCTTTGGCAGATGTTTTGGAACTTCATTCTAAATGCTTTATTTATTTAATTTTATCCTACCTTTAACATTCTAAAACACTCATTTGTAAGTGATTACAAACTGACAATCAATAATCTATATGGATAAATTAAATAGAAGGAATCTATTTCCAACTAACAAATATTATTAAAAGCCACATGCTTTTAAATAAAACATTTAATAACATTTGTTAGTCAGAAAAGGTGTTTATAGACTCCTGATTCCAATAGAAGAAAACATATATAGGTCAGGATTGAATTGTGGAGTCCTCGGTGCTCTGGTGAGCTTGGTTATTTGCTTGCAGACATATCATTAGTTGACTGAGTAACATTATCAGTGCATTATTAGCACTGATGACATAACCCAATAGGGTAATGAAAAGTCTGCAAGCAAACAATCTGAGTCACAGAGCACCAATGACTTTGCAGACTCCTGATTTTTGCCATCATAGGTTAACACTTCCTCCTTGAGTGTCCTGTCCTCTTAATGATTGTGCAGGTTTATAGCTAGGAAGACTAATAAGTCCCAGAATTAAACTCCTTAGCACCACTGCTTCATTCCTTTAATAATGAGCATTATCATAATGTAACTCTAGTGGCAGGCAGGAGAAGACGTTTTGACCAAAACAAAAGCTTTCATGACATCTTTCAAAAAATGTATTGACCTAATTTAAAAACTTCTCATTAAGCTTAAAGCATATGTTAATACAATTAACAACCAAAGTTAAGTCCAACTTGGCAAAACTTTCAACTACACTCCAGTTGGGATTGAAATGAATGAGTTTATGTCATCATTCCTGCTGATAATGAGAAATCTGAATATGTTGTCAAACCAATATTGAATTGTCAAGTGGAAAAGCACTATCATTATTCATGGACGGCATAATCCTATTTGTTCTTTATCCCCATCTTTGTTATATTATTTATTTTATTTTAATTTAAATACTTCAATACTTTCAGCAGAAGTCCAACACAAGAGGCATAACTTCAAGCATTACTCTTTATTTTTTGAGACTCATACATTTAAAATTCATAACATGTTCAGATAAATAAACCAACAGAGCCTTCATAGGAGCCTGAGTGGCGCAGCAGACTGATGCTACTGTTAAAGGTAGTATTTAGCTTCCAGCTGCCTGCAATTACTGCGAGTTCAATTCTCACTAGGCTCAAGGTTGACTCAGCCTTCCATCCTTTCTAAGGTAGGTAAAATGAGGACCCAGTTTATGGGGGCAATAAACTGACTTTGTATAAAATATACAAAAGTATGAAGGCTATTGCTTAACGCCTTGTAAGCCACCCTGAGTCTCCGGACAAGGGCGGCATATAAATCAAAATAAAATAAAAATACATAAATACAAACAATAATTTCATTATTTAAAACAATGTAAAACAACTTTACAATTAATTGCCAGAGCTCTAACTCTGATCTTCCCTGATAGCACGGCATATCTTGCCACATACTGGATTACCTTGTGATATGTATCTGCCAACAAACAGCAGATTAAATTCCAGGCCAACAAAGACAGCAATAAATAAATAAATTGGGTTCTAGAAATGAATCCTGGTAAGACAGAGTAGCTGTGGAGATACGGAGTCTCGGAGTATGGAGGCTTATGATCTATAGCTCCAAATGGGGTTGCACCCAGACAGACGCAGTGCATAACTTTGGGGTTTTCCTAGACTTATACCTCCTGCTTGAAGTGCAGGTGATAGTTGTGGCTAGGAGAGCCTTTGCACAACTTTGTCTTGTGCATCAACTCTGCCCTTTCCTGGATTGTGAGGCCCTGCAATCAGTCACTCATGCCTTGGTCATCTCTTACTTGGATTACTGCAATGCGCTCAACATGGGAATACTCTCGAAGACTATCCAGAAGCTACAACTCATTCAGAATGCAATGGTGCAGACAGTTTTGGAGGTCCTGGAGTGGCACATTTAGCATCACTGTTATGTGAGCTGAACCGGCTAACGATCTGCTTCCATGTGCCAGGTATTGGTTATCACTTTTAAAGCTTGTATGGCATGGATCCAGAATATCTGCAAAACCATCTTTCCCCATAGGATTTCTCTGTCCTACTCATGATGGCAGAAGTGGCCCACTGTGAACTCCATCACTAAGGAACTTTGGCTGATAGGATCCAGAAGAAGAGTCTTTTCTGCCATGGCCCCCACATCTTGCCACAGAAGGTGAGATATGTTCTCTCTCTTTTAGCCTTCAGGAAAAACCTTAAAACTTAGCTATGCTGGCTGGTATGGTGTCCTCAAGGAGAAACTGTTGGCTGGAAGTGATTGATGCAGTAATAGAGAAGACACCACCACATCTCTGCTTTGGTTTTTAGTTTGTCTGAATTTTTGTAAATTTAATCTGTTATTATATTCATAATTATTTTGATATTTTATCATATTATAAGCCTCCCAGAGTCACCTCAAACCATGACATGGATGCCAAATAAATGTAATACTAATGCTAATAATAATAATAATAGAAATTTTATAAAACTGTAGAAAATGTACAATAATCTGTACAAGCAGATTATTGATAAGATCTTTAACCACAGATGTCACCAAATATAGTGACATTCCCAACCCCATATCCCTCTCTATCTTGCCTCCTAGTATGATAAAACATTGATTGTAAATGGAGGTTAAAGGAGCTTATTTCAAGAGTTGATATATCTGAATCTATATATATGCCAACATTCCTTGTTATTTTTTAATCACATGGAACTATTCTGAGCAACCCAACCCTTAAAACTTGGTCTATATGATTATTCCATTGAAAAGCAATAATGTTCAGCATACCGTAAGTAATTCCAAAAGTGGCTATCTTCTTTAAGTTTTTCTCTCCAGCTAGGTTGTAAAACAGCATATCGATCAATATATCTTTATCTATATCATATATATCAACCTATATCAAATGATTGTCTTGACTATTGTAACAGTAGTGAAGAGAAAATGCTAACCTCTATCTCAATTTAAAAAGAGTCCTTTATTGCTAAGCAAAATTGTTGCTACTTCTAACCGTGACCTCTGTCCTTCCATTGTGTTTCTCAAAAACACATATTATTTGCTATGCCCAAGAAATTCAATAAAGCCATTGACACATACTCTTCCCTCTGCTATATTTATATATGAGTGTGAAAAAGTCCCTAACTTTGCAAATCAGCAATGAAGAAGAAGTGCAAAAGAGTTAAACTTTTCATTTTATAATCAAACAAGAGACACAAATCTTCACACCCAATATTTCACCATTATCAACATATATTTTTTCAGAGACGCAATTATTCACTCAATGTTTAAGGGAGTGACAAATCAGTTTAGCACTGTTGCCAAAAAAACAGCATGGATGTGTCTTAGCAGCTGAGCTTGACATGGCAAAGATTTAACTTTCCCTGTTTAATATTGGTGTGCCAATCCACCAACTTGCATTCTGACTACCATTTAATGCTGTTTTGGTAATTTATGTCCCTGTGTAGAATTTCAGGCTGGGCAAATAAAAACCAAGGCATTCAAACTGAACACAATTTTGTAATCCTTACTCTTAGCATCTTATATTAGGCATTTTATTTTACAACTGTTAAAAAAAAGTTTTGTTTTGCAATGCACAGGAAATGCTTCAGTTATTTCCATATATTCAGCAGTTCTAGAGGTCAATGCTTAAACAGTATTTGAAATTACTTCTCACATTTGTTCATGCTAATTAACTCTTCAGCAGTTTTTGGCATACTTGCTAAATTTTGCCATAGGCATCCATTTTGATTAAAAATAATAAGAGCAAGCTAATGCTTTTTAATATAAAATTTGAAATCTCTTTACAAACCTCATAATAAATGTGCTCCATCCCATTTCATTTTACATATGTATCCCCTTTCCATGCAACAATCCTCTCCGGAATTTAATTGGCCCCAAATTTACTTAGATTTAGCAGAGCTATTAAAACCCGGCTGTTTCATCAGACTTGGGAATAGATATGATATGTATTCCTTCCCCTCATCACCAAATTTGGAGCGCTTGTTTTTGACTGGTATTACCCTGGTGCAAAGATGAATGCATTATTATACTGATGTTTGCCTTTTATTGTTTTAATCTCATTTACAGGTTTTAGGTAAGTAAACTGCTCAGAGTCAGGATTCCCTTTTATGAGAAGATAGCTGATAAAATAAAAATAAATATCAGCAATTCATAGAAATCTGCACTGTGGGATGGAATTATTATTCCAATACTACAAATGGAATAGGCAGGAGACTTATTGCAATTATGTAAATCAATGGTTGATTTCATATTTAGAATCCCTTACTTCTATTTTCAATATTCTCATATCAAAGTCTTTTTCTGCTTAAACTATGTACCTTAACTGTGATCCTATCCATAACCTAGCTTGTTCATTGGTTTGACAGTTTTATTAACATAAATATATTTAAAATATAACCCCAGTTTAAAAGGAATGATACAAGAAAATGATGTGGAAAGAAACAGACTTTTCCTAAGGAATCTATGACAATTGTGAGTTGCATTACCAGACATGTGGCAAAAGAATGATATGTTCTCCTGTTTGGCCTCATGTCCTCTGTCCTAGCAAGCATGGCCTTAAAATGAAATATTGTGTGACTTTTGGAGTGTCTCCTTTTTGGGCTTTTGTTGTTGTTGTTTTCTTTTAAAGGGAAGGGTGTTTTTAACAAAAGTAATCATTCAAACTTTCATGTATTGAGACCTTTTAAATTGGCTGTTTCTTTCTCTCACCTGTTGACACATTCAACAGTCATAGTATGGTGACAAGACAAGATCTTGTATGGGATATACCACCAACAGATATCTAACATTGAGAAATTCTTCCAATGGCTGGAAAGGGCTGGGCTAAAATAATCAACTCTAAGACACTGATTCATAGCAACCCCAGAACAAGCACTAAGCACCAGATCCATAGTATCCTATGCATACTAGATGTGCATAGAGGCTTCAGAGATCATTCAATACATAGCGGCAGGGTATAAGATGCAGACAGGAGCAGACAGGAACAGCACACCCTGAATGGCACAAACCAAGTATTTTGTACACTGTTTTATTATGGCTGTTCACCGCCCTGAGTCCTTCGGGAGAAGGGCGGTATATAAATAAAATAAAATAAATAAATAAAATAAATAAATATTGTCATTGTGTACAAGAACATCTGCACAGTATATGGGATTGTCCCTACAAGTCCAGATGGAGATTCCATAGACGTTTGTGGAGAATAACAGGCTAAAATCCTATAGGACTTTCATATTCAGATGGGCAGGAGAAGTACTGGCCAATCACCCAGATATTGTGGTAGTGGACAAGGACCAGAAGACAGCAAAGTTAATAACAGTGCCAAGTGACAGCAACATCCAGGAGAAGAATATGAAAAACTGGAGAAGTACCAGGACCTGAAGGAGGAACTCAACAGGATGTGAAAAGTAAAAGCCAAAGGCGTCCTAATGGTGATAGGAGCACTTGGAACTGTGACTTCTAAGAGTAGAGTGGCTCCACAAAATCCAAAATCCATACAACTGCAGGGCTAGGAGCAGTAAAATACTACGCAGAACCCTGAAACTCCTATGCTTCTGATAGAGGAAATGACATTGAGGAAGATGCACACCTCTCATAGGGATGCGAAAAGACTTATTAACATATATGTAAAAAAAAATACAATGGAACCTTTAATACTAAGCTTAAAATTGAAACCTTTATTGCACATCACTTTGATGTAATTTGCATTCATTCTTTTAATGTTAATTCTGATTGAAAAAAAATCAAATAATTTTATGCTTGTAATATTGACATCCTAATTTATACTTACTATTGATAGAATAATTTTATTTCTTTTGTTTATTCTAAAACTGTAAGTTAAAGCATATAAATAAGAGAATGTTAATACATTTTATTTGTAAACACTATTGAAATAGTAATTTATATTATTATTATACTAAGATCAATAACAATATAATAAATGGGTAAAAAATAAAAAAATGTTGGAAAAATATTGAGATTGAAAAGCCAGCCTTTCTGATGTTGGAAATATGTAATTTCATATACACATAGGCCTAAGAACATTTTTTGCTGGAGTTTTTTGATGTAATTTTGTTGCAGATGCCAAGAAACGAACAACAATTAATGTGTGTTTCTTTTCTTCCATTTCTTTTCCTTTCCAATTGCCCATGTGCTCATTTGCTTATTCAGGTACCTAGTTACTGTAACTATGAGATGAAGTTATATGATGGATAGCTTAAAGCCTAACCTATTTTGTCTAGACTTTAAACTAAAATGCAACCTGACTTAGAAGAATGGGCAGATTTAATTTCAGAATGGGATAAAGGGAATAGATCAAAATGGATATGGAAATATTTTATCCAATCTTAATGTAGCTCAGACAACCTACATTCAATGAGGCAATGAAAGGGCACAACATTCTAAAAGTCTGACCTAAATAATGTGTTTATTAAAAAAAAAAACTTATCTAAAACCTTTTTCAGTAACCCAGCCCCTAATATGCTGAATATATAAACCATAATAATGATATTAAATAAAACACAAATGTAACACACAGATACCATAAGCTAAGGATAAGGAAAAGCCTGAACAAAAAAGATACATTTTCAAAGGCGATAATCATCTTCTCTTACACCATTTCCTCTGAAGGCTGTTTTGCCACAGAAGATCAGTAAAAGAAAGAAAAAGGCTTGTTTTCTGCATTTTCTTTATTGAAATTACCTTCAAAGCATAATTATTCCTACAAGTTTTGCCCTGTGACAATAGAATCACAAACTATCCATGTTTAATTGATGCAATTTGATTGGTGGAAATATTGCCTTTGGTGGTTCATTTTCTTTCAACTTCAGTAGGCCAACAAATAACTTCCTAAAACTATATCGAAAGCTCAGCATGTTGTAGCTCCCCTTGTTAAAATGTGACATTTCTTTATAGAATACCATAATTTGAAGGCTGAATAGAACCAGTTTTAAAGCTGCATTTTCCTGCTTAAGATGTTGATTATCCTGGTGGGAATTCTGGGATTTGTCATTCAGTATACCCTGTTTTCCCCAAAATAATATATCCCGTGATAATAAGTCCAATCGGGCTTTTGAGTGCGTGGCAATAAGGTCAAGCACTTATTTCAGGGTTCAAAAAAATATAAGTCAGGGTCTTATTTTCGGGAAAACACAGTAACTGGGAGGTATCACATTGAGAAAACTGTTATGACAGGTGATATGCATTGCCCATCGGGGAAGGGATGCAGGAGCACTAGTGTGGCAGTATGACTTCTTCTCTTTCTTAAATAGGAGGTCACTTGGGTTATCCTTGCCTATGTTATCATATTATATCTAAACGTGGAAGCTTGGAAAAAAATCAGGGAAGGTTGATTATTCCCTGAATAAGGGTTTTAGTCCTAGTTTTTCTGTATTTGAACTTGGTTAATAAGTAACCCAGAAGTCAAATGTAGTAATGGCATCAAAAGTCAAATGGCATCTAAAAAGTAGACCATGCTTGAATGAGGAAGTAAATCCCTAAGACAAAGAAATGGGATAGAGTTTTGCAAGGCGTTTTCACCAAATATAGTGCAACAACTTTGGTGTCCCAATGGAGAACAAAATGCCAAATAGAGCATATGCTCCTCCGGTCATCTCAGGAGGCAAAGATGTTACACAAACATTTCTGGCTTGCTTACAGAACTTGCCGGAGGCCTGGACTGATGCCTTGATTTATTTAGGTATAAAGTTTCCTTCATTTGTGCTGGCAGCAACATCTTTTAATTACAGAGAATTCAAAACATTTTGTTGTACAGGTCCTCTGGCACACAGAAGTATAGTTCATCCTGTTCTGTATTGTGTTGGCCTACCTATCTTAGTCTACTCAGAGGCACCAGCAATGGAACACCTTACCCTGAGGCACTAACCTTGATCCAGACTGTCTTAATTCAAAGCCCACTTGGCCATAAAAATGCTTCATGAAGTCCTAGTCTTATGGAGCTCCAGATAAACTGCCAGCCTGCACTCACTTGTTCTATGAATAAGCTATGAAATGTATCTATTTTTATTTATTTTTCCCTGAACTTGTCCTTTACTGTGGCTTTTTCTTTCAAGTCAACCAAATGATTTCCCCAGATGTGCTGTCATGGTGTCAGTTTGATTGGCAAGTTTTACATCAGCCTCCAGCAAATGCTCATCATAATGAAAAGACTTGAATTACTGATATGTAATTTTTGCAAACATAACCACATCATCTTAGTTTGATTTTCCAGATAAGAACATACTAAGTTCAGTCTAACAAGTAAGGTCAAGTTGTTAAAAATAGCTTTTAAACTCCTGAGATATGCATGTTACTATCAGAATGCAGATCAGTCTTGATATATATTTATTTAACAATTCTACATACCAATAACAATATTAATCAATATAAAGAAAGCCTTGAAATTATTTTTAGAAATTCTCACTATGCCTCAGGGTGTTCTTAGATGCCACATAAATGAGTATTTAAAAGTCATTTACAAGTCATTTGGTCTGACTTCATAAGAAAAGAGCATCACCCACTCCCCTTATAACAAGTTTTTATATTTATTGATATAAGTAGCAGAATGATCTGTGTACATCACATTTATTCTTTGAACTCCATTAGGATTTGAAAGAATAGATGTGATGACATCAGGACTTGAGATCAGAAATCTTTTACTGAAGAGTAGGAAACGTCTTCATCAATAGCTCTATTCTGAAGATAAATTTCAAAGAAATTTAGTTTATGGAATAAAATGCTTTGGATAATATAATAGGATTTTTGGACTGGCTTCTCTACTATACCTCAGAAGACATAATCCAACCAACCACACTACTGACCTCACATTTGCTTTTGCATGTTATCTTCAACTCATCAGTTCCTCACCCTGACCTTATTTCTGTTTGCTTTTCCATCCATCTCCCTGTCTCTCCCCATTTATTGAATGTTCATCTACTCAATTCCCTGGCAAGAAAAATGACATTCAGGGTTTGTCATTTTTATAGCATAGCACCATCTGGACCACAAACTGTCACCCTTCCCCAAATCCCAAAGCAAATGACTTCTTTTCTTGCTTATGCTATCTAGCCTTATGGTGACTTTCCCTTTATCCCAAAGACTGAATTTCTGCACAAGCATTTCTGGATAATCTGTTAGAAAGAATTGTCCCAGGCTGAAAATGTTGATTTAAAAGATGATCTGAGTTTCAAATGGCACATAGTCACCTGAAGAAGACCTTTGTTTAGAATTCAGGGTTGTGTGTGAAAGCATTCTAAAGAAGAATGGGATAATTTAGAATAAAGTTTACCTTAATGGACAAATACGTCTAAACTTTAGATAGAATAGAATAACTTTATTGTCACTTTGAATGTACACTAATCGGCATATATTAAAATGAAATTTCATTGCAGGCAGCTCTCAAAGGGTCACCACCTGCAATATATACTACATAAACATGACTAAATAATTAAATAAATAAATAAATATGCATATACCCACATATATTATATGATAAAGAGAAACAACACAGTCTAGCTCGGATATATACATATACATGGCGAGAAAAACGAATCTTGAGAGTTTACTAGATGGATGGCATAGGGAACAAAGCTGTTACAGAATCTGGTAGTCCTGCTAGAAACCTCCTCCAAGAGGGGAGTAACAGAAACAGAAAAGTGGGTGTGTGGAGTCTCTAACAATGCTTTGAGCTCTAAGCACATAGCACTTATAAGCAGTAATCCTGAGTAACAGGAAGCAAGCTTCCCATAATCTTCTTGGCTGCCCTTACCACTCTCTGTATGGACTTTTTATCTGAGGCACTGCTGCCACTAAACCAAACATTGATGCAGTTTGTTAAAATACTCTCAATTGTACCTCTGTAAAAATTGGCCAGAACAGAAGGAGAAAGATGTGCTTTCTTCAACTGACGCAGAAAATGCAGACACTGGTTTGCACGCTTCACTAAGGATGATGTGTGGAGAGACCAATTCAGATTGTTTGTTATCTGAACCCCCAGGTACTTAATACTGTTGACCACCTCTACAGCTGCACCTTGATACTGAATGGAATATGGCTATGCCAGCTCCTTCTAAAATCTACAATGATTTCCTTTGTTTTATTAACATTTAGAACCAAGTTACTTTTATTGCACCAGTCCACCAGAGCCTTCACCTCTTCCCCCTTTGTTTTAATGTTCAGCTTTCCATATTGGAAACTTTGATTCCAATATGTTTATCAAATCTTTAGTTGACTGCAAAGGAGGTAACATAGCAAAGAGCAATATAAAACATAGTTTACAAAACATAGTAGAACACATTGGGGAGAGGATTAAAGGGAACTACTGATTTCAGTAACAAACAAATATGCTGTTTGCAAATCAGGATGATCTTGCCATGAGAATACCATTTCTGTGAATATCGTGGACAGCTAAGTAAATAAACCAATGGTTTCATCACATTGGATTCTCACTAGAGGCACACATGCCTGGGATCAAATTATTGTACTTCAGACATGTTATATGAGATCCTAGCTTTGTAGAGAAGGCTCTGATGTTTGGAAAGGTGAAAGGGAAAAAAAGAAAGCACATGACCAGTAGCAAGATAAATGTTCTCGGTTATCATGGCAATGGGTAATCATTGAAAGATCTGAGAAATCAGATTAGGGATAGATAATCATGAAGAAAAACATTATGTGATGTCTCTAAGAGCTGACACCAACTTGATAGAACATAATCAAATCTAACAGCACACTGTAAACAAATAAGTTCAAAATAAATTGAATATATACAGACAGACTCATACACTAGATCTTCTGTAATGATATTTAAATGGATCACTAAATGGATCAGTGATTTTTTAGCCTACCTAAGAGAAACTTAAATTGTTTTAATTTAGTATGGGATTTTATATGATCCCATACTTCACTGGCATGGATAGCTTTAATTCAATTAAATAATATAATTAATAGTCTTTGACTATGGCTTATGGCCATTTAGTTACTTACTGTGAAGTGGGATCTGTAATAAATAATCAAGACCATATTGTTCAAACATGCTTCATATTGCCTAAACTTAAATATACCTGTTTCTGACATTTTTCTTTTCTACCTGCTGAACTCATCTAGTATTATGTTCTCACATAGGAACATCACTAATTCAAATTATAATCGACAGGACACTTTAATCTACATATTCATGAACCCTAACCAAGTACTTAGTAGTAGTTCCTTCTGAAGTAGAGGAGTATCAAGACACTCTACAAGGACAAGAAGGAATATCATTCAATATTTGTACATTAATTTGGAACAATATGAAAAATTGTATAAAGAACCCACACTGGAATAAAACATAGAGACTCCAAAATCTATTTTCTTTTTCAAATTTTTGTTAACTGAAACTATTTTTATAACCTAAGATGGTGAAGAGTGCTAAACAAACATCAAAATACCATAAAATTGGGAACACAGAAGGAATGAACAATAGAAATACAGCAAGCAGCAATTTCTGTAAAAGTATAGAACTACTTTGAAACTCGATAAAGGTGATAGTTTTGTCTATCTATCTAAACTATATGTGATCTTTGTCCCAAACTGTATATTTCATCATAGGGTATATTTTTTTTTGGAAAGAATTGTGAGAATCCTGTTCCAGAACTGAACAGAAGGAAATCTTACATTCTTTCTCTTTTGTCAATTTTGTATTTATTCTTCCAATCCTGTGTTTTCTTTGATCCTATTTCTTCAAATGTAAAAAACTAAGGCAGTCAAATTATTATCTGAATCAGCTATTTTAAATTTTCAGGAGACATCAAAAAGCTACTCCTTTTCTCTGTTTCTCTTCCGCACAGAGAACTTTGGGACTTAGTAAATAAAACTAATGAAAATAATGTGGAAATAACTATTTAAAATACATTATTTCAGGGGGAAAATCTCAGAAAGAATATAACAATGGCCTCCTTAACATCAGTGTTAGATATTTATCCTAACCACTATGATAATTCTCCATACTGTATGGCATGGAAAGAAGCCGGATTTGAGTTACATTCACACATTCGGGTCACCTGCATGGGTACATATTCCATCACAGTTAAGATGTAAGAGCCAGAGTAGGGCAAACAATTAATATTTGTTGGTTATAATTCAAACCACAGGTCCTACAGATTTTGGCTAAAAGGAACAACGGTAGTCAACAGTGCGAATGCAAAGTTTATGGAGCATGTAGGGTGGAGTAAATTGGGGACTGAGAATGAGTTTATTGAAACTCAGACTGAAGCTACTAATGAAATGCCAGAAATCCAGAACAAAGAGATAGAGGAAGACATAGTACAGGAACAGGTGAAGGTGGAGAGACCATCTGTAAGTCCTGATCTTCCAAGAAGGTCGAATAGAGTAACAAGACCACCTGATAGGTATCAGGCAACAATGGTCTATCAAATAAACAAAGTTCCTACAACATATAATGAGTTAACCACATTTTCACTTGAAGACCAGGAAGTGTGGAGATCTGAGATGACTAAAGAACTAAAATCTTTGCAGAATTTAAATGTTTATGAAACTGTAAAAATACCACAAGGTAGAACTATACTCGGTAGTAAGTGGATATATAAATTAAAGACTGGTATAAAGGGTGAACCAATATATAAGGCTAGGCTGGTAGCTCAAGGATTTAATCAATCTCCTGAAGATTATGAGGTATTCGTTCCAAGTTTAAAAGCCATTACACTAAGAGCAGCGTTGGTATGGGCAGCTAGATATAAATATATAGTTAATCATTTGGCCGTAGAGACTGCATACCTACATGCACCACTACAGCATGAAATCTATTTAAAGAAACCCTCAGGATTAGAGGAGAATGGGACATCTGACTGTTGGTTATTAAGGAAAAGCCTTTATGGGTTAAAACAGTCAGGGTACGAATGGAACCAGTGTATTGTAAGAACATTAGAGAAGACTGGATTCAAAGCAGGATTAGCAGATCCATTTATTTAGAATGGAGAGGGATGGTAAAGTGTCGTTATTACTTCTTTTTACTGACGACATAGCTTTGATTATGGAAAATGAACAAGAGACCAGCAAGATTGTTGATCAATTAAAAACTCATTTCAGAATTAAAAATCTAGGGGAGATACAACAATACCTGGATTTATGAATTGAAAAAACCAGGGGAGGATTTAAATTATCTCAAACTGATAAAATCAATAATTTATTAAAACAATTTAGGATGGAGTTATGTAAACCATCAAAGACACCTATGGTTCAAGGATATTGTAACACTGATGTAAACAGTCGGTTGTTTGATAAAGGGATTTACCAATCGCTGGTTGGCAGTTTATTATATATTAGCAATTAGTCTAGGCCCAATATTTCTTATAGTGTTAACCAATTGGCTAGGTTTAACAAGGAACCTACAGAAAGACACTGGCAGGGAGCAAAACGTATTTGAAATATTGGTATTTGAATACGTATTTGAAATAAGTATTTGAAATAAGGTATTTGAAATATACCATGCATCATGCATTATATCTACAACCATCAGAAGATTTACCCGTAATTGCTTATGCGGATACTAGTTTCACAACAGATGTGAATACAAGGAAATCAACCTCAGGAATCGCTATATTTCTGGGAAAGTCTTTGATATGGTGGCGTTCAATTAGACAGAAGCATTTGAGTATGTTTGTTTGTTTTCGTTTTGTTTTTATTGAATTTGTATACCGCCCTACTCCCGAAGGACTCAGGGCAGTGAATAGCCATAGAATAAAATATATAAATACAAAATTTAAAATAAAGTAAAACGAATTAAATAATTTGGCTGAAAATTTAAAACCCCAATAATTTAAAACCAAATTTAAAATTTCCATTTAAAAAGGGGAAAAACTTAGGTCAGGCCAGCTTGATGAAATAAGAACGTCTTGAGTGTGCAATGGAAGGTACGCAGATCCGGAATCCTCCGTATCTCCGGGGGGAGCTCGTTCCAGATAGTAGATGCCCCCACAGAGAAGGCTCTCCCCCTGGGGGCCGCCAGTCGACATTGTTTGGCCGACGGCACCTGGAGGAGCCCCTCTCTATGGGAGCGTACTGGTCGGTGGGAGGCTATTGATGGTAGCATGCGGTCCCGTAAGTAACCAGGTCCTAAGCCATGGAGCGCTCTAAAGGTGATAACCAAGACCTTGAAGCACACTCGGAAGACCACCAGGAGCCAGTGCAGCTCGCGCAGGAGAGGTGTTACATGGGAGTGCCACATCGCTCCCATTACCACCTGTGCGACCGCACTCTACACCAGTTGGAGCCTCCGAGTGCTCCTCAAGGGGAGCCCGATGCAGAGAGTGTTACAATAGTCCAGACGGGAGGTGACGAGGGCATAAGTGACCATGCGTAGGGAGTCCCGATCTAGAAAGGGACGCAACTGGTGGATCAGGCGAACCTGATGAAAAATCCTCCCGGTCACGGCCGTCAAGTGCTCTTCTAAAGACAGCCGTGAATCCAGGAGGACGCCCAAGTTGCTAGCCCTTTCCGTGGGGGCCAATGATTCGCCCCCAATAGTCAGCGATGGCACCAGCTGACTATATCAGGACATCGGAAACCACTGCCACTCGGTCTTGGATGGGTTGAGCCTGAGCCTGTTTCTCCCTATCCAGATCTGTACGGCCTCCAGGCACCAGGACATCACTTCAAGGGCATCGTTGGGGTGGTCTGGGGTGGAGATGTACAGCTGGGTGTCGTCAGTGTACTGGTGGTACTCCACCCCGAAACCACGGATGATCTCACCCAGCAGCTTTACATAAATGTTGAACAAAAGGGGCGAGAGGACCGATCCTTGTGGCACCCCACATATAAGGGGCCTCGGGGTCAACCTCTGCCCCCTGTCAACACAGACTGCGACCGGTTGGAGAGAAAGGAGGAGAACCACCGTAGTACGGTGCCTCCCACCCCCAACTCTTCGTACCGGTGCAGCATGATACCATGGTTGATGGTATCAAAAGCCTCTGAGAGATCTAACAGGACCAGGACAGAGGAGCACCCCCTGTCCCGAGCCCTCCAGAGATCATCCACCAACGCGACCAATGCCATTTCTGTGCTGTACCCAGGCCTGAAGCCCGACTGGAATGGATCTTGATACGTCATTTCATCCAGGTACTGGGGGAGCTGTCGCACAACCATGCTCTCAACAACCTTCACCACAAAGCGAAAGTTGGAGACTGGACGATAATTAACCAATACTGCCGGGTCCAGGGAAGGCTTTTTGAGGAGAGGTCTCACCACCGCCTCCTTCAAGGTGGCGGGAAAGACACCCTCACCCAGTGAAGCATTTATAATCCCCTGGAGCCAGCCTCGCGTCACTTCCCGGGAAGCCAGCACTAACCAGGAGGGACACGGGTCCAACAAACATGTGGTCACGTTCAGTCTACCCAGAATCCTGTCCATGTACTCAGAGGTCACAGGATCAAACTCATCCCAGATAACATTCATAGGACCTGCCTCCGTCATCCCGCTGGATCTACCCAGTCCAGATCTTCCCGAATCTGAGTGATTTTGTCATACAGATACTGAACAAAATCCTCAGCTCTTCCCTCCAAGGGGTCCTCCCTCGCTTCCTGGTGGAGCAGGGAGCGGGTCACCCTAAACAGGGCGGCCGGGCGATTATCTGATGACGCAATAAGAGCAGCGAAATGAGTAAATTTTGCTGCTTTTATTGCCACTAGGTAATTCTTAATGTGAGATCTTACCAGTGTCCGGTCAGATTCAGCACGACTGGCCCTCCGACTACTCTCTAGACATCTTTTCTGGCGCTTCATCTCCCTCAGCTCCTCGGTGAACCAAGGAGCCAGGTAAGATCGGCGCTGGGTCAGAGGCCGCAAAGGCACAACTCGATCCAGAGCTCCAGCGGCCGCCCTATCCCAGGCGGCCACTAGGTCTCCAGTCGAGGCGTGAGCCAGTACGTTGGGGTACTCCATCAGGTTCCATCAGGCACCTGGGGCAGTACCAATGGAGGCAGAATTTTCTTGTTTATCTTTATTATGTACTGATTTGTTTAGTATTAAGCAACTGATGCTAGATATAGGAATAAATATAAGAGATCCTATAACAGTATACTAAAATAATCAGGCAGCAATTCAAATGGCGACAAATATAGCTGTGAAAACTAGAACGAAGCATACAGATCTTTGGTATCTAAATGTAAGGGAGTGTATAATGAACAAGGTGATAGAACTTGTATATTGTGCATCGGAAGACAATGTGGCTGATCATTTCATGAAAGCACAAGGAAGTAGGAAACATAAAGACACATGTGAACAATATGGTTTGAGGTTGTAAATATATTAAGCTACCCAAAGGGGAGAATGTTGGATATTTATCCTATGGTTGGGTAGGTAATATATAGAAAAACTATGTTTGTGACTTTAAATGATATAAGAAGAATGATTGGCTGTGCTATTATCAGGCAGCCATAAAAGTAGACAGGAAGCCCAGGAGCTCCTGCTCCTGCTATTTGATGGTTGATCTCCTGAAGAGGGACTATGTGTGACTGAGGAGAACTGTAAGCAAACTATGTTTTGTGTGAGAGTGATTATTCGAAGACATGTTATCATTGTTTTGAGAAACCAAGTTTGTTTTTTCACTAAGAGTAAAGAATGTTTTTTTTTTCACCGTTCAGAGTCTGTGAGTATCTGTGTGTTTAACCAGCAACGTATCTCTTTGCTGTCCGGTCTGTGGCCTACTATGCAGAGGGAAGTTTTACCCACAACAATCAGTATTTATAAATCCCTTTGTGCTGTCCTAAAACATTCATGTATACCTAAACTATATTCCTAAATTAAATGATATGGCTACATATACAGAAACCAAAGCTTTGATTTTCTAGTATATAGAGTATTTCAAAAAGTACTGGAGACTTTTTTTAAAAAAAAATATCTTTGTTGTTCTTAAATAGTAAGAGTTACTTCCAGTTTTTTTTCAGCATGGAACTAAACTCCTCTTCTTTTAAATTCTATTTTGGCCACTCTTGCCCTTCTTCCCGGACAAAGGATTTTTCAAAATAAGCCATGAACTTCCTACACTTATAGGTGGGATAAAACATTTACATTATTTTTGGATATGAAATTGAATTTTTAGACAATATATATGATTGACTACTTTTTAGAAAAAAATGTTTGTTTTAGATGATGTCAGCATACATTATATTTGTTCCAACATAGAAGAGATATTAGTTCCATTGTCGGCAAAATGGAAGGTACACCTTTGCTGAAATAGCACTATATTTCCAATATATTGTAATTCAATAATTATAAGCTGGCATGAAAAAAATGTCTTTGTAAAGCAGAGTAATTCTGATACATGGTGAATGTTTATGGCTACCAATCAGGAATAACTACTGAGATGCAGTGGAAGCATTTCATATTAAGAAAGAAAGGATTCAAATACTATATTTATTTTACTTTAAGTTTATGTACCAGCTAAAGTAGTCTCTATCTCTCAGTTTAACCTACTGGGGTGCCATATGCTAAATAAATAAATAAACCTACCGGGGTGATAAAATAAGTAGAAAAAAATTACACTGTTGGGTATTCTCCCCCATTCATCCCTTTTTAGTCAAAGAAACAATTTGCTAAATTTAGTAAGTCTGGCTTAAAATTAGAAAATGTATGCAGTTATAGGATTGTAACTTTTTTCTAAATAATAATAATAATGATGATAATAAACACACACACACACACACACACACACACACACACACACACACCAGCCTAAAAAGACATTGGAAGATATCTGGAGCCTATTATAAAGACTCAAATTCAATAAATTTATTATACTGTTCATTGTTAGAAAAAGACTTGTGATAGGAGAAATACTAATTTTTTACTTACCAATAGAATCTATTTGGGGTTATGGATTCTTGTAGAAGTAGCCATCTTCTTCCAAATTCAACTGAACTGTACAACTAAGAAGAAAAATTAAAAGAAATTGTGTCTTAATCTTCTGCCAAACATTGATTATGTTTTAATTCTCTTAAACCTTTATGATGTGAATGATTACCCAGATTGTTTTTAAATCTCAGTCTCCCTTTTCACACCTGCCAAGAAGGTTTACAAAAATTTTCTCTGAAGAAGCATTCTTGATAATCCAAAAATATATTCTATAAAATGTTTCTTTTTAATTATCTCCTCTCATTTTAGCTGTCTAATGTGAAAATGTGTGCAGCAACAATTCTGCCCAAATCATAAAACATTTGCTCTAACACGAGATGACAAAATGCACTGATTGCTGTTATAGGTTTGTTTAGAATGGGTCAAATACTCAAACAAATGCACTTTTTACATCTGATATAGATTTACCAGTGGAACAGTAGAACACAATTTTTCTAACTGCAACTTCTTCCATTTTACCCTGAAATCAGATTGTTCCCTAGATTTACCAAAATTTTATTTCTTGAAAACAGAGTGGGTTTTTTTTTCTGTCTCACTTTCATGTGTTTTAGAAAGTCTTTGGAATTTGAAGTGATGGAAGATGCTAGTAGGGTTATTATTGGAAGAAGGGGCTTGTTGATGTGTCTTTTCCTCATTCTGTTTTCCTGCTTCCTCAATATCCATGTTTTGTGATTTGGTAGTAGATGTTCCCTGATGGCATTTTTCTTTGAAATATAACTGCAAGATGAGAAACATTGGGAAGGAAATATACAAAGAAAAACAAAATATAGGTCGTCCTCGACTTACCACAGTTCATTTAGTGACTGTTCAAAGTTACAACAGCACTGAAAAAAGTGACTAATGACCATTTTTCACACTTATGACCATAGCAGTGTCCTCATAGTCACGTGATTTACATTTGGATGATTGACAACTAATTCACATTTATGATGGTTACAGTGTCCCAGAGTCGTGTGATTCCATTTTGTGACCTTCTGACAAGCAGAGTTATTGACGAAACCAGATTCAGTCAACAACCATATTATTAATTTAAGAATTGCAATGATTCACTTAACAAATGTGTCAAGAAAAATCATAAAATGTGCAAAACTCACTTTACAAATTTCTCAACTTATCAACATAAGTTTTGGGCTCAGTTGTGCTCATAAGTTGAGGACTACCTATACTCGTAGAACTGCATCTCCCATCCATAATAAATTTATTATATATACACACACACACACACACACAAGCTTTAAAACACTTTTAAGTTATTAACTGAGAAGAACTGGGGAGAATGCTAAATAATTTCAGTCTTGGTTTAGCCCTTAACCAACAATATCTTTTCCGATTTTTATCTTTTTTACTTTAGCAAGTATACCTGTATCATATAGCTGTTCCTATAATATTATCCAGATTCCTTTAATCATGATAACAGAATCCTACAGCTACTATGGCCGATGTCACATCCTGCTGATTTCTCAGTTGTGACAGCTGGTGATGTCAGTACAATACTTTACTTCTGGAAAAAAAAATAACCAGCTGGAAAATGAAAGCGAAGAAAGGTAGGGATAACTTTTGCTGAGTAAATCCCAGAACAGTGAACTTCATTAGCCACCAGTCATCCAGGAATGTCTTTGCTGAATTGACAAAAAAGACTCTGGTTTAAAGAGTGGGTTCTACTGTGGGGAGTGACCCAGTTAACAATGTGCTGTCAACCATGCTAAGTATATAACTTAATGCAGAAGAAATCTCAATTTCCTTATGTTCAGAAGATGAATGCAAGAGACTATGGGCAACAGCAATAAAAATAATTGACAGTACCGTCACAATGAAAATATTTTAAAGGTTCAACAATACAGAATTCCGTAAACCTGGAAATTTGGATCTTAATCTGTGTCAGATACAAATGATAGAATACTTGGCCAGAAATAATGGCTTTAAATTTTTCAGCAGCTTTATCAGAAGGTTTGAAAGAGCTTATATAACAGAATGTGTTTTATCTTTATAGTTGGCTGAAGTTGACAGTGAGCTCCTGTAATGGAATTTCAATTGTCCTGATTTTTCATTTGCTGGGGAAAAGCAAACAAGTCTGCTGCAATTAAGCAGGGAGAAAGGAAGAAGGAACTTATTGATCACCACTAAAAATGACTCTGTAGAAACACAATGAACTTAAAGTGGTAGAAGAATGTATTTATTTATTAGTCAAATTTATCTCTGGCAGTTATGTTGTTATCTAGTTGGACAATGAAACATTTGCATGCAAACAATCAAGTTCAGAGAGCATCAAGATCTCCACAGTTCATTCCTGAACAACATATATTCACTTATATAGAAACTGTTTTATTTTAAATTTGGGGGGTGGGGGAGACAGTGGGGAGAATAAAAAGGAGCTAAGTAATGAAAATAGGACTGATAAAGAACTGCAACTAAATATCAAACAATGAGAGGTAAAGAACAGAATGATCTACTCCAAGGGTGGGTTTTTGGAGGTGAAAAATACTTATTGATTATGCATATCACCTTTATATCACTGGAAAGAAATGTGTCCTAATATTTGAGACTGCAAAGCTAGAAAGTCCACTGAATTAACAAATTGTCTTCAAAACTATCCAAATGAATTGGAGGCACTGGATTTGATCTGATATTTCCCATCATTTTAGAAATATGATTCAAATATTCAATTTGAATTGAATCATTCCTTAGAATATTTGCATTATCCAAGAATCCCAACACATCCAACCAGGTTCTATGAGAAGATTTTGTTCCCTACTTTTAGTCTTCTTGCTTCAAGTTTTCAGGAAGACGCAGTGCACATTAGACAACCACAGCACAATAATGGATACTTTGCTGGATTGACATATGATTATGGGTAAATGCTCTATTCAAATGATACTCAAATTGTATTTATAAAAACAAAACAAAACAAAAGTAACAAATAATGAAATGGCTATGAAACAGAATTGTGTGTCTGGTTAAACCTAAGCACTCAAGCTTCACAAATTTGACCTTAACTAAGACATCAAGATAAATAAAAAGCTTTCAACAGAGAGTTTTTGTCAAACATTTGCTGGGGAATCGTATTATTGTAGCTAGGCAGAAAATTGGTAGACTGGAAATAACCTAGCCATGTTTTTAATCCTTTGAAAATGGTACATTGGCCATTTGTCTTCCAGTTGTTTACACTGCTATATAAAAGTGATAAGGTTTTGCTTAAAAAAAACTTTTAAAAATCTAACAGATAAAATCAGATAAGCCATAAACAATTGCCTTCATTTTCCTAGGATCAAGTTGGCAATTTTTCATTGTTTGATTAAATTTCAGAATATGCATACTAGAAACAAAAACTATTTCACTATTGATGGACAAGTTTCTTTTCATTCCCTTCAAATATAGAAAATAAATGTTACAGAGCACAGATTAATTAACACCTCAAGATCTTGTCTTCCATGGAATCAACTATTTTTTCCCATTTTCTTTTTTCCCAGTATTATGGGAAAATGTGTGACAACTATTTATCTATGCACAGATAATATGTACCCTTAGTTATTCTAAACTGCATTTGTACCATAATATTACATACCTCTATAATTTCATGTTTGTTATTCTAGAGATGTACAGACTACAGGCATGAAATAGTTTGAGCTACGAATGTCATCAATCAAAGGTTGATGACATTTCCACTACTATATTACTTTGAGCTGAGATACTGAAATGAATGAGATTTTTATGAGATCTTGCATTTATTTCCAAAGATCCATGCAGGAAAATTATTCATTGGTTGTCACCAATTTAAAGATTGTGAAAAGGAGCAGAAGGCGAGAACAATTTGAAAGAGAACAGGTAAAAAATGTCACATGGAAGTATAGAATTATTATGTTTAGATTTTGTGTACAATGTAGCACTCTAAATTGACTTAGAAATATGGAATATTACATTTGGTATATTTCTTATGATATGAGACCTACCCTCTGGTTTTGAAGTAGTCCCCATCTTAAATTTAGAGAGAAACCACTTCGATGCTCTTTGAAAAATGTAAAAAAATAAGATTAGGAAAAAGGAATTTCAAAGTGAAAGAGTTCACAATTATTACTGAGCACAGATAGATATGCAGACATGGTCTTTCTTTGGACAGAGAAGATGGCTAAATGATTTTAGGTGAGTCACTAATCACTGTTTCTTAGTTCTAGTCAAATGAAGTTTTAAAAAAATATATCCAGCAACCTGAATTGGACCAGGATGGTAGATTTCAGGTAATTAAGCCTTCATTTAAGTGCATGTGTACATGTGAGTATGTTTGGGTGTAATTCCTTTCATTTTTTTGTCCTGTTTTATTAAAAAAATAAAGGTTAAAAAAACATAAGTGATGAAGTATTTTGAAAGATGTACAAAGATGTTTGTGTCTGTCTGTCTCTCTCTGAGAGTGTAATCAATTCGAAGGTGTAGCAGTAGAAAGTGCATATTTCTTTTAAATAAATCACTGGTTTAGAACAAATTATCTTTGATTTTTAAGTGGTAAGCAAGTGGGCTTGCTTGCCACTTAAAAATCACTTAAAAATGATGGCAAAAGCTTCTGTAAGAGATTGTTGCACATTTAATGTACTTATTCAAGGTATCTTGGGAGCATTCACCAGCCAAACCTCAGGGTAATTTTCTCAGTTTTCACGCATTTCCACAAGCAAACTCTTTTGTGGCAGTTCTTTCGTTCCATCAGGTGAGTAATGCAGCCATGAAGGTATTCTGGTTATTATCATCATCTCCTTCTTGAAGCAAGGTCAATATTTCAAAAAAAGACACCAAAATAACTTTCTCAGATTGTGGGATGATCTAATATCTTACAATTTGAAAAAAAAAATGAATATAGTGTACTAAACTATAATTTTATATTTCTCATGCTAGGCTTTTGGTAACTTCTTTTAGGCAAGTTTTTTTTTTTTAATGAGAAAGATTTTTAAAAATATGATAGTATTTTTTTAAAAAAAATACATTGTAATGAGAACGACGACATAGAAAATTACTAAATTTAATTTCATTTGAAATGACCTAAGTACATACTACAAACTATGTAAACTATAGACAGCAACTATAAATATATAGTCAGAACCAAATAAACATGACAGTAACCCTAACAAAAAAATAAGAAAGGAAAGAAAGAAGAAAAAAATGAAAGGGAAAATGAAAACTAGAAAACACTTTTCTGGAGTTTTTAATTAATAATTAATTAATTAATGTAATTTATATGCCGCCCTTCTCCCATAGGACTCAGGGCGGCTTACAAAAACAAAACAAAGAATTACATAAACAATTAAAATCAATTTAAAATTAAATTAAAATCAATTAAAATTATTAAAATTATTTGAAGTCACCCCTATGGATTCAGCCCATTTGGTAAAAAAGCCATGTCTTCAATTCACGGCGGAAAGAGAGGAGGTCCAGGGCTGTCCTGAGGCCGGTGGGCAGCCCATTCCAGAGGGTCGGCGCTCCCACAGAGAACGCTCTCCCCCTGGGGGCCGCCAGCCGACATTGTCTGGCTGACAGCACCCTGAAGAGGCCCGCTCTGTGTGAGTGCACCGGATGGTGGGAGGAAGGCAGAAGATGATCCTGCAGATGCCCCAGGCCTAAGCAATGTAGGGCTTTATAGGTAAGCACCAGCACCTTGAAACAAACCCGGAAAGCCACCGGCAGCCAGTGCACCTCGCGCAGGACAGAAGCCCCCATAACAACGCGGCTGCATTCTGGACTAACTGTAGTCTCCGGGTGCATCCCAAAGGCAGCCCCATGTAGAGAGCGTTACAGTAGTCCAACCGAGACGTAACAAGGGCATCCCAATCTAGGAAAGGGCACAACTGGCACACAAGGTGTACCTGTGCAAAGGCCCCCCCTGGTCACGGCCGTCAAATGATCTAGGGATAGCCATGAATCCAGGAGGACCCCCAGATTGCGGACCCTTTCTGAGGGAGTAAGGATCTCCCCTCCCATCACTAGTGACGGGGCCAGTAGATCAAGAGATGCCGGTATCCACAGCCACTCAGTCTTGGATGGGTTGAGTCTGAGTCTTTTCCTTCCCATCCAGGCCCGCACCACTTCCAGGCAGCAGGACATCACAGAAAGGGCATCCCCAGGGTCATCCGGGGTGGAGATGTAAAGCTGAGTGTCATCAGCATATTGATGGTATCTCAACCCAAAACCACACTATATCAAATAATGATATAGTGTGATATACAGTATATTCAATTGTCAAACAATTAGTTAAATATTAGTATACACATTGTAGCAGTAGCTCCAAGTTTCTTGGCTTATGCACAGTAGTGTGCTAATAAATGTATAACAACCAGGACTGCTGGCTTCACTGCTGCCACACCATGAGCTGCCATCAGCTGACTTGTATGCTAGACATTATGATTTATTTCTGCTCTCAATCGACATTCACAATTCCACAAAATGTAATAACTAATTCTTGGAAAACTGTATGAACCCTCTCCAACACACACACTACTGCTCATACTGCTACTAGTCCTGTAGCAAGAGCAATCCATCTTTGAGGGAGATGACCAGTTGAAAAATGTGAAAAATAAACAAATGAAAAAAAAACTATTATGCATTCCGTTATCATGGAATCCAATACCTGTGGAATTTGATCAATGGGACCATTTAATCTTTATAAACCTATAATGCAGTGTAACATTTCAGTAAGTACAATGATCCATCTTGCTTTCGGAGCTTCATCTAAGGAACAATCTGGTCAGGATATTTTTTAAAAAAATACTTTTTGGATAATAAAAGCTGTGCATAAGGAAGCAATCCATACCAATTATTGTTATTTCTTTTTGAAAGCTTATTCCAGTTCATTTAACTAAGGATTTATGTCATCTATGTCGATCAAGATTCTCAATCATCCAGGTAAAGTTGTCTAGAAGTTGAGTCATGGCAACTGGACTTCTTTTTCTTTTTAGCTTTGAAATGTTTCACTGCTTATACAAATAGTTTTGTCAGTCTGAGCAAGTTGGTTAGAGAAACTCCATGCACTAGTTATACTAGTTAGGCCATCTAATATTATTGCCATTTCATTTGTGTTCAGTTAGCCCAGTCCTTCCAATACTTCAATAAGTTAAAAATTAACTAACACAAAAAAATATTATTACTGTTGTTGTTTAGACTTCTATACCGCTTCATAGTGCTTTACAGCACTCTCTAAGCGGTTTACAAAGTTAGCATATAGCATATTGCATATTAGCATATTGCATTAGTATTAGCATATTGCCCCCAAAAATCTGGGTCCTCATTTTACCCACCTCGGAAGGATGGAAGGCTGAGTCAACCTTGAGCCGGTGAGATTTGATCTGCTAATCTGCTCAACTAGCAGTCAGCTGAAATAGCTGCAGTACTGCACTCTAACCACTGCGCCACTTCGGCTCTTGAAATGAAAGCCAAAGATAGGAAAATCCAAGCAATCAGTCAAGTTGCACAAAAGCCATTAATATGATTCACCGAGTGTCTGAGTACTTATTTATTTATTCTTGATGGGACCACTGATAGTGACCAAGCTTTCCAATATTTCTCTAAACAAAAGAAAAAGTTACTTAAAATGTATTAAAATTAACATTCCAATTGTTTTTCTTTCCTGTCATGCCCTTTTAATTTTTCAAACAAAACAAAACAAATAACTATCACACCATCATTAATGCATTTAGACAAAGGTACTTCTAGTCAATGTTCTCTAACATGATTCTCTTTTCTTATACAAGTATTTTCTGAAATGACATGTATTTGATATCCACAAATTGAAAAGAGGTTAGCTATTCGGATAATTTTTTCAAAATCTTTAATTTATACATTAGGATATTTGAAGGAAATAAATACTATAATTCTATATCCGACAACATACCAGGGACAGGTAATTGTGTTCAGCAGCAGCCACTGGTTTTTTTCCCCCCATTCTTATTTAAAGTTTCCAAGGGCCACAGGGAACATGTCTAGTGACATTGAATGGGTGAGTCAAGCAATCCTACTATAAAGCCAAGTGAAAGATATAAATAAAGATATTTATTTATTAAAGATTATTATTTATTATCTCATCTAATATAGTTTTATTTTCCTTTTCCAGAGTATCAAGGTGGTGCACAATTGTAAAATAGGTATAAAATATGAAATAAACTTATGAAAATATAACAATAAAATTATATCATCATCATTAAAATTATCAGATACATATATCTACCGATATCCACAAATACACACATGATAAAGGAAAAATCAAACTTTATGTACTGATATTCTTTTTAAGAGTAAAACAAATTAATATCTACTAGTTCCAGAGAGAAATTTTCACACTATTCATATATGTTACAAATATTCATAATACAACTTGAAGTCTTTTAGATGAATTTGAACTTGCTGGTTGTTAGTATAGGACTGGACATCAAAAATCTGGATGAATAAATGACAATATTTTGGAATCTCTTTGTTGTCACCTAAGAATTATCTAATCCACATGTGGAAGCATAAGGCTTGTGTGGATCCTTCAATCTAGCCATAATATAGTCGTAAGAGTGTGCTCCATTTAGCAACCTAGCTATAGACCTTTCGTTCTTCATTTTGAATAGATGATAAACTCAATAATTTCTCTGTAGAATTGTATCAGCAGCTCCTTGGGCAGTAATCCAAATGTAAAGAAACCAAAGATCAAAAATTTTATTACTGAGAAATATTTTTTTAAAAAAATGGTACTTGTGCAAAAACTTGACTGTAGTTATATCTTTGAGATACAGTTGAGGATTAAGGCGCACAAATAACCTGAAAGTCTGATCTTTCAAATGGAGCAAAACATATTCCCAATTTTCAATTTCTAATAACTATATCTGATTTTTTGCTGATAAATAGCATTTTTACATTGTGTTACATTCCCCCCACCCTTCATTCGATCAAAGTAGATCAAAAGCAGGACATATATTAGTGAGATAAAATTCAGAGTGAGTTGTTCTTTCTTCAAGATCAAAACAAATTTAAAGCTTTTTTTCTTTCCTATGTTCCTTACTTTCTAAAATGTAGAAGATGGCCATTAAAAAAGCCCAAATATATATTTCATGTATAAAACAATCAAGTTCTTTGCATGCTAGTCATACTCTAGTTCTTTTTGAAATGGCCATTTGACCATGTGATAATTATATCTTCAAATGACCAAACTTGGATATATTAATCTACAAAGAAAATTCATCACAAAGCAATCAGGACTGTGCTGTTTTCTTTAACAAGAATTGAAAGAGAGCCCAAAAGTTCACACATGATATCATTTGTGTTTTTAAAAATCATATATTTCATTTGTCCATCCTGACTTATATTTCTTCATATAAAAATCCTTTGAAAAATATACCAGATTGCCTTCAATTGGTCAGCAAATGGTGACCATTTGGCTATACTGTTTATTTTTAATCTGGCTATATAGTAATTTATACTTCTTCCTCTTTATCTGCCTATAATGAAATTTAGGTACAATTCAAGGGTACTATTTTTCCTCTTAAACTTAGGTGAAATAGACCAAGCAAACTGAGTGGCTTCAGATGGTACTTTGGCAGGTTCATAACCATCTCTTGCTTATTTCTCAGTGATAGTCAGATGTTAACTTTGAACCTGGCAGCTCATTATCAGCTGAGATCTAATAATGTTCTTCTGAATTTATCTAATCATTTTTATAGATTAAGAACATATGTACTTATCACTGCCACTGCCATAACATGGCAAATTGTACAAGGTTACGAAGTAGAGGAACTGACTTTTTTCCCCATGCAAACATATACTGTAAAACATTACAAATAGGAGAATCTTCACCCAAACCTGAAGAGGTTTTCAAGGTCTTACAGAATGTCATCAGATGGGAGCCATATGGATCTCAGGGAAGCCCTCATTCCACAATCTTGTAAAATACAAGACTGGTTTTTGTAACATATACAGAAATATATGTTTCTTTCAAAAAAGAAAAAAGAAAGAAACGTAAAAAGAAACGTAAAAAAAAATAAAATTAATATGTTTACTTTGACATTTTTATTTTTCCTTTGGCAATTTTGTCCCCTCCCCTTCATTTAATCTTTCTTTTCACCCTTTGAACTGTGCCATATTTATAAAATATATGACCCATTTGCTGAAAACATATGAGCAAAAACTGAGTATTTCTTTCATTTTTGTCCTAGCAAAATTGTTCATAAACCTTGTTTGGGGAGAAAGGGATAGAAATAAATTTGATACTTGGAGACAGCCAATTTGAAAAGTGCCTGCTAAAAGACGTATCTGTATTTTTCTTAAAGTAAAGCCAATTTGTTCATGCTCAGGATATTTTGCCCTGCTATATGACACAAAGTTAAAATTGTTTTTTAGGGATACTTTAAGAATGTGGTGTTTCAAAATTCTAATAGAATTGACTTGATTTAAATCTTCTAGAGAAGGGGTGTAAAACTGGTGGCCTGTGGGCTGGATGCGTCATATGCAGGCCATGCCCACCCCAGCTCCGCTAGAGAAAAAACATCATGAAACGTCATCTGACAGCAACATGATGCAGCGAGTTTGACACCCATGTTCTTGAGTAAACTAATTCAGTTAACTGTCATGATTTGTACCTCTGAATATTCAAATATTTTGGATGATACTGATGATCATTGCCAGTTCTACATTCTTCAAATATGTTGAATCAAATATTATGATAAATCAGCTTATATGATTTTATTAAATGATCTGAAGACATGGGAACTAAATGCCTACATTACCTACAAAAGCATGTGAATTATTTCCCATTTTGTCAGAAATAGAAGACAGGTGCAAAACTGTTCCCTAACCAACCTGTGGCTAAAGGATATAGCATCTATATAACCAGCACCTGGGGTAAAACAAATATCAGTGTTGCTAACTAACTTTCACTACTGCTTTCTTATCATTCTAATTCACCTGCCTAATGGACTGTTCACTGGCCTAATTGCCAGTCATTTGACATTCTCCCATCCACCTGTTGCATCTATCCTCCATAGACAACCCAGTGCAGGTATGTCACTTCAAAGCAATTCAGGGCAGGGATGGACAATCTATGGCCACCTAGAGATGGCATTTAACACGTTCTGGAACCAAAAGGTAGATTGATGACCCAAAGTGGCTGAAATCAGGATTTTCTTGCTCTTGTCATTTTTCTGGGAAGAATTTTGGAGTTTTTGCTTCATAAATAATCATAGTTTATGGAAGGTTTTTTTTCCCCTGCAAAGTGCTTGAAATTATAATTGGGTGTGTTTCTCTTCCCAAAATCATAAGAAACCCTGCTCTCAAATCATGATTAAAGAGACATGTATTCCCCCTGCCAAAAAAAAAAAGAGAGTAGGGAGCAATACAGTATTGCTTGTAGCTTGGAGTATTGCTTGCCATTCCAGTGCTGCAGGTTGCCTACTTCTGTAGGCAAATGCCTAAAAGATAGGCATTTAACATGATATACATTATAAAAAATTGTGTAGCACCTATCCTGCAAAGACATATTGAGCAAAGCATAAACCAACTTCCATGTTTACTCTAGGGCTTCTTAAATTAATGAGGAATTGACCAGGTAAGAGTCTCTGGAATGATGAGTTGTCTTGATTTCCAGAGCTTTATGCCTATTCCAATTTGAATGTGACACAAGAGGAAAATAATTAAATACATGAATGGATACTAACTGCATTAATTTAATTAGATGTAGAAGTTAAAGAAATTAAATCAGGTTTAATTCTTTTTCCTGTCCACCTTCTACTTTTCAGACTTACAAATCTAATGTACCCTTCAATATATAAATTGAGCATTTGATTATTTTAGGGAGCAGTTAGAGGAGGTTAATGTCAGGTATATCCTTTGAATCTGCTGTCTTTCTTGATATGCTGGCTGTTAACTGACACTTTATTCTGTCCAATAATAGATTTCGTCCTAGCAGAGCGTAAAAGTAATACTAACCTTCTGATCCTGACTGTAGGCCAAAATCCAGTCCTCCTGCTTAGGGTGAAAGAGCATGCTATGGATGTAGAAGTTCAACCTGTATTTTTGATAGGTGGCTCCTTCGTCAGAACTGATCAGCAGGCTGCTCTCAATCTCAGGATCCGTAAGCAACATAATCTGTACAGATAAAAAAAAGAGGGGGAAAATTGGAATTTGAAACAGGAAAAGGGTAAAACAAACATTCTGAAATGTCTAGAAAATCACTGTTGTGAAAGATAATTTAAGTAGGCTCCATATAGCTGTACATAGCCAGCCAAACGTAGACAAAACAAAGATGGTCTTCTAACTGGAAAGGGATAGAACATGGGTGTCAAACTTGATCCCACTGCGGCCTGTATTGGAATTTTGTTTGCCCTTGGGGGCCGGGGTGGGCATGGCCTGTTCATTGTGGCCAACTGGGTGAGTGGGGCTGGGGTGGGCCGGGGCTGGGGCTGCACGGGCCAGTGCCTTGGTGTCTCCAGGAAGGCTCCACAGAGCAACTAGGGGCCTATCACAGGCCAAATTCAGTCCACAGGCCATGTATTTGATGTGGCTGGGATAGAGGAACAACATTCTACTTAACTACTTAACTGTTATTAAGCTGGTTATTAAGACCAGCTGCCTGCAATTACTGCAGGTTCGAATCTCACCAAGGCTCAAGGTTGACTCAGCCTTCCATCCTTTCTAAGGTAGGTAAATTGAGGACCCAGTTGTGGGGACAATAAGCTGACTTTGTATAAATATACAAAAGGATGAAGGCTATTGCTGAGCACATTGTAAGCCGCCCTGAGTCTCCGGAGAACGGCGGCATATAAATCAAAATTAAATTAAAATAAAAAAATAAATAAATAAACTAATCCATATATTTCTGTAACAGTCTATACAAAGGCACATATACCTTTTATTTTTGACTGTGTGCGATACTATATTTTTTAAAGGTACATTATGAGTTATACTGAAGTGCCCCATTTCTTTTCTGTTGAAAGCTGTGGAAACATGGATTTCCCTGACAAAAGCCCACAGTCATTAATAGAGTGATGGTAAACAGAGGCAGCAACTGAGGACAAGAAAGGCCAAAGGAGGCAAAAAAGTGAGAAACACTCTCTCTTCCTCTGGCATTTCGTTTGATCCTTATCACATTAAACATAAGACAAAAGGAAAAGACTAGAGAATGTCATTCAAATCATAGCACATTCTCCAAAATTCACAGAAAGCATAAAAGCCTGAAGGTATCTTCAAGTACCAAAAAGTATAAAGCCTTTTCTAGCCCATTCTGAAAATTTTGAATCAGCACACGAGTTTCCAAATGTGATATTAAGTCAAGCCCTACATATATTATCAGTGATTACTTTTGCTTTAACTTAAAGATGCAATTTAATTTAAATTGTATCACATTCTATCACTTCCCGTATATTGGTACCTGTACTATCATTCTTTCCATAGAAACTTTTTCTTTTGCACCATAAGATAAAGAAAAAATACATTACCTCTGGGAAGTTATAAAGATTTGAACTTTTGCCTTAAAGAAATAAATCGGAATCTCTCATAGATATCCCAGGTAATAAGTACTGTACCCAGAACTCTTGAAATAAAGGGATTCGCATAAAAGCTTCTACTTACGCTGTAGTAAATATTATATTTTTTTATCATTCTGTATCCATTTATTATGACTATCCCTCAACTCTTGAACTTTCATACAAAAGCAGGCAAGGTAATCAAAGTTCGACATAATAATCTCTGGATTTTGACTTTTATGTCCAGTAGATGCCAGTCCCTTAGTCTTTTCTTTATGCTTGTATCATTTTTTCCCTGTTATTTCAACACATCACTTTATATGAGATCCCAGAGTCTGGATAAATAAATGCTAAAATTGGATTCTTTACTATAGCAGCAATACACATGGAAGACATGGAATATTATCCAAAGAACAGAAAAAAATGTTTCTCAATTTCTCAATGATAAGGAAACAACTGCTGATCAAAATGAATAACAGATTGTATTTTTTTAATGGTAAAAACTGTTATGACACCAAAACCAAGTGAGAACCACTCCCAGGCACTTCTGTTCTACACTCAGATAGTAGTATTTTAGTTTTTGATCATAGGCATTTATTACAAGTATGCCTGCCTATAAGAAAGTTGAATATATTGAAGGTGTGTGTGTGCTAATTTGCCTAATCCCCCCTCCCCCCCAAAAAACCCTTGACTACAATCCACAGTCAGCTTCATAAAAAGCACACGGTCATTGGCATTACACTAAGTAGATATATTTCAGCATAACAACATGTTGAATGGCATATCAACAGTGCCAGGATTCTATCCTTTCCCACCCAATCCCATGGATTGACAGATGGTTAGCTTCATTATTCAAAATAGCATTAAAATGAATATGTAATAGGTACCCCTTAATTTCATTTAATATTGTGATTAGCATATTAATTTATTTTATTCTCTGTGCACTGGGCATACACGTATATGAACGTGCATGTATTGGAGACATACTTATTAAATGGATGAATTTTCTGGATTTCATGCTCTGTTGGATAGAAATAATATAACACAGAGTAATGCATAACATTCTAAGTAGCACGTAGTTGGAACTGAAACTCTCTGCAGCAGTTGTGATGTGAATTCAGATGTACCCATACTTAGATAAGTTCCAATGAAATGCAACATAGACTTTAGTATGATTATTCTAAATAAGCACAAATTTGGGAAACAAAGTTAGAAGTCTTTCTGAATTGGATTCAGGCATGTTATTACAGTTATATAGTAGATCAGAAACTTGTGGCATTTTTATGATTAACATTATTACGGCATAAGTTTTCACTGACTCCTAGCAACTTCACAGATACATGAAACATGCAGATTATAAACACTGTTATAAAGAAAGGGAGATAAATGTGGACAATGAAAATAAAGGCGAATAAAATGCAAAGTAAATGGATAACTAAATATTATTAATTTGATCCCAATATAGTCATATTTAGACTAGATTGGAGGTAGGTGATTCTCCAGCAACAAGGACTGTCAAACACTCTAGGAATATACAACATTTTATTATGAAACAGAAAGATTTGTGGGAGTTTCCCTCCCCCCCCCCCGAGTCCTATTGTTGTTACTTCCTGGATCATAATTAATCAGAATGCCCATTTCATTTGATCATAACATCTACTTATTAACAATCTATGGATCCCTGCTTTCACACAAATCTATAACAACTTAAATTATGCCAATATATTTCTGATATACAGAACATTTTCACCTTTTCCTTTTTAATTAAAACTGCATCTTCATCTGCCTACATGTATGCATCCATCAACGTCATTCAATGGCACTAGATCATTTTCATTTGGATCTATTACATCCTTGCTCTCTTGCTTAGTTTTACAGACATTCTGTCAGATCCCCCAGGAACCAAGAAAGAAATGAAGAGTTACTTCTGAGTAGTTTCTTTTATTGTTCCTCTACTGTATCTATATACAGAAATGTTGCCCAACTAAAGCAACTATTTGCATAACTACAGATATATTCCCTGTAGTCATGGGGAGGATCTGTTTTAAACTTCTCCCTCCTTAATGATTCTCAGAGTAAAACTGTAGTAATGCAAATAGTTGCTTTAGTTCGGCAAAATTTTTGTTTGGTTTTGCTGCTTCTTCCCCTCTGGGAATCCAGATTAATTCCACCATACATACCTATTTCATTTATTCATTTCATTAATGAGTTCACTCTCCTTACTGCTCATTCCTATTATATTCCAAGCTTCCATGTATCTTCAGATAGTGCATGAATATTGATAAAGAACCAGAAACAAGGAAACCATGAGTTCTAGTCAGTTAGCATGTACCTTAGACCAGGCCCTTTCTCTCTGAGCCCTATGAAGAAGGCAACAGCAAACCATCTAAAATATTTCCAAGAAAATTTCAGGGATTTATGCAGGCAGTCACCAGGAATTAAGAAGGAGAAAGAGAAGGAGAAGGAAGAGGAAAAAGAGGAAGAGGAGGGGAAGGGAAAGAAGTTAACATACTGTATGCTGTCCCTCAAACTTTGTTCTTTATATTTTTACATAATGCAGTTTAATAATATAGAGAAGCTGTCAATCAGGTTACTAGCCTTAGTTGCAGCTGAATGATATGTCACATTACCTAGTAACAGGAAGGACACTTACCTCAACTCAGTCAGTTTTGATATATTTTGGTCAGGATGCTATAAGCACATCCACAGCCTATCCTATCTGTGGGCATTATGGTATTTGTTGCAAGCTAGAATTTTTAATATAGAGATTACACTGCAGGGCAGCATGCTTTTTCTTACATCCAAATAGGACATATGTGCAGTGTACTGACACACAATCAATGCATTTTAATAGTCCTATAATAAATTCTATGGAGCTAAATCATGAATGGTCTTGGCTACTTGTGTTACTGACTTTCTGTCATAAAATGAAATTCCATGTGCATGAAGACCATATAAACGAGCAGAAACAAAGGCATGGAAAATATTTTATTATAATATTGCAAATTATTGACTATCTGTCTATAATTTATAGAGAATCATATTGATTGCATCAGTGCCAATGCAGCAATTTTGGTATACACACTAACACAGCAGTTGGTAGAAATATTTCCCAAAGGTAGTTTATAGCAAAATAAGTGAAGCCATAATTAACTAGATTTGTTATGCACATATACAGTTCCTGAACTAGTATGATTGAGGGAAGGGTTATGTCTTCTATAGACTTCTGCCAATTGCGATAATCCTGTATCTATTAATCTGAAAGTAATAGCCAGAATATCTACTACTAATACATACTAAGAAACTTAAATAATGAAATCTTATGATGATGGCAGTCACTTATGGCTAGTCTCATGCCATTGGTCAATGGGACTCTTGTAAAATAATGACAGAAAATCAGCTGACTTAATTGACAGAAAATCAGCTGAGTACTTTTTTTGTAAGACCTATCACACTCTGAAGTGTGGAAACAGAAACAGAAACAGTTGGAATACTGACACTCGGAAGGCAGCATATGCAAGTGATGAGGAACTGTGGCATTAGACATAACAACCTTTGATTTCTCCTATACTTCAAGACTAGAAAAAATACCCTGCATATTTTTCCCATTATTAATGGCACTTTTTAAAAAAACTGCCTTGCCTCAGCCCCACCTTGCTTTCTCAGTCCATTCTAGAGACAAGTGGTTTATTAAATTGGAGGCAAATCAGAAAACAAACTTTAAATGTTGTCCCTACAAAAATTTCCATTTTCTAGGACAGCACCAGAATAGAAGTTGTTTGGTCAACAAACAATGACAATGTGAATGACAGTATACACACTGTGTTGAAAATGATTTTCCGACTGAACAAGCTGTAATGTACAAACTACATTAATGCACATCTGCAAGTGGTACATTTATTCATAAACACATAGACACATTTACAGCTTCATAAACAGCAGTAGTTAAGTCATCCGTATTCTGAATCCTAGATCACTGTCACCAGTGCAGTAAGTCCTTGGATGACTTGAAGAATCTATCTTGGATTTGATAGATTTGCATTTTGGAACTGGAAGCTTCTGAGGCTCCTCCAGCTCTCAAAAATCAGTTGTATTTGGAACTGGAAACACAAGAAAGTGTCATTTCAACCCTTAAATAAGAGAGAGCACCAATTTCAAAAGAGTATAACCCCAATTATCTTCTGAAACAATTGAGAAATATAAGAAATTTTAGTTTTCACCCACTTTGTGATATCCTTTGGGATTTGAAGTAATATTTAATTGCCTATTGTCTAATAATCCCTAAGTAGATTTAAAGCATGGCTGTAGTAAAATGACAAAACACAGGATAGATTATAAGTCCATAATTTGGACGAGGAATGGAATTTATTAAGAACAAGGGCATTTAAGATGAATAGTGTAAAAGAACATCATATAATGAGCCATATAAGTCTATGAACAAGTCTCCCAGTGGAGGTGGATATACGATTCAGTGTTTATGAGGCTTAATAAAAATAAATGGAGTAGAAATTCCTGCAGCTATGGATCTCCCTGTCTGTATAAATTCCAATCCCCCCCTGGGTTAAATCCTACTCAGCAGCTGCTTTGCCATCAGTTCACCCATCCTCACAATGTTCTACAGATAATGAACTCTGCATCACCCTAGGCAAGTGTCTTGTTAATAACCTTGGCACTGACCATGCATACCTAAGCCAAGCATGGCTATTTTACATTCATTTTGCAATGAAGTTAGCAGTGTACCTAGAACACCTGCTGCAGAGTAGGCTATGTACAGAAGGGCTTCACATGTCTAGTAACTAGAAACAAATGACAACAAAGTACGAAGGTAAAGAAAGGAAGAACTTGCCTGTAGGATCTGGTAGTGCTATGCATTCTTTCTGAATGTTTAGTATACATAATGTTAAATCAGAGTTCAATCAGACCTGTTTTATTTTTGACTACAATTCCAGTAATGCTACAGTCATGTAAGGCCAAAACAAGTGACACTGGGGCAACAAGTTATAATTCAGCAACATCTGGGCTCTTTCAGATAGTCCTGAAGTACATCTGCTAGCATCCTTGACTAGAGGTCATGTAACTGTAGCTGCTGGAAGAGAGTTATAGTTTAGAACTATCTGGAAAAGTTTCCTATCCCCAAGGAAATGTTTTAACTTCTTCTGTACCAGTACTTTAAGAAGATGACAAAAACTAATTCCCCACCACCACTTCTTAATTGGCTGCAGGATTGTTTTTGATTTAACTTGTAATTTTAATTTTCTTTTGATTTTAATTGTATTTTTACTATTTCTATGTGTAATTTGTATTTTATTTATACATTAAGCATTGCATATATTGAACAACTTCCCCCCAAATAACTTGTACACTCATTTTATACTCAACTGTCAGAAAAATAATAATAAAGTAGACATCCATTTTAAAATACAAATTTGTAAGCATATACTTTTATGTACATTTACCTAGTGGTAGTGTTTATTGGACTTGGCTGAATGTCAAATTTATAGTGGAATAAATATTTTGAAGCACTTCTATGGGTCTCAGGGCAAAATAAGTAGCAGTTCCTTAAAATTATCACAACTAAATCTAAACATTTTCTTATATCTGTGGAGTAACATTTTTGTAAAAAGATAAAAGTCTTTAATTTGAGTAAGGGGAGAAAAATGAAGAGATAACAGATAAACATGATCTACTCTAAGTCTTGTGTAATGGTTAGCTTAAGTCCAGCTTTATGGACTCTCTTAGTTCTATTTTTTTTAAAAAAGGTTCTTTTTAGAGTATTGACAGAGTAAGTGGCAGAAAAATTGCTTCACATTTCGGCAGATCTGTTTCTGTAAATGTCACCAAACAACAAATGTTTGTGTTTTTGTGTATGCATATATGAAAGCTAATACAAACTTCCTGAATTTATTTCTCTAAAATATATACTGTATGTATATATCCAGGCTTTCTTCAATAGAAAACATATGGTGTGCTTGCAGATATCATTGATCCTGACTGGTCAAGGTTGATTCAGCTTCCTATCCTTCCGAGGTCAGTAAAATGGGGACCCAGATTGTTGGGGGCAATATGCTGACATTATGAAGTGCTGAGAGAGAGCTATAAAGTGCTATGGACAGTATATGTCTAAGTGCTATTGCACTCGTATTTTATTTGTTTGTTTGCTTGCTTGCTTGTTTGCTTATTAAATGCCCACCTCACATGAATCTTCTATTCAACTCTGAGATATTTGAGTCTGGATCTACAAACATCATCTCAGATTTGGCTCTCAATACAAACAGGAAGAAAATCAGACCAAGTCAAATGAGGTTGTTTTCAAATCTCTGAATTCAGAATCAAATCTTATAGTCATAATATACTAAGGGTATTATGTCTGCTCTAAAAGTCTACTTCTATAAAAGTCTACTGGAATGGAAGGTAATGGAAACACTAAACCTATAAGACCATGCTGACATTTTAGCAAGCTTTTTATTTCCCTGCTTCAACCCAATCCCTGCTTCAACCCATAGAAGACAGCTTTTCTCCCCCATTGCAATATTTTTTCTCCATTTGGTAGAATAAAGGGGAAAAAAACACACTGTCTCTTGGAGAAACCATTGGAAGTGGTGGGCAGGAATGGGTGTGTTTCATATCCATTTTTCAGCAGTGCAAAACACTGAAAGTGGATCTGTTCTGTTTCCGAGCAAATAAAGTCATATGCAGTATTTACCCCTTTAAATTAAGTCATATTTAAATAAAGACATATATTTACTTCTCCCTCAGGATGCCGCTATAGGGCATTGCATGCCAAAACAACTAGACATTATCCCATGCCATCACTCTACTAAACACCTAATTCCCATAGCACTGTTTTATGCCTAAGGATATCGAACCATGTAGTAGGGTTGTATTATTATTATCCTTCTCATTTTTCTTCTATTCACCTATTATATTGGTATCTTATAGCTATCACTTTGTTAGTTGTATCTTATGATTTATGATTGTATCTTATGATTTATCACTTTGAGCTTATGCACCAGAGACAAATTCTTTGTGTGTAGAATCACACTTTCCTTCATAAGGAATTGAGTCCCTACATATTCTTCCTCCACATATTGACTACCCCTCTTTTCTATTTGTTCCCCTCTATTTATTCCCCTCTTTGAGAAATTAGGGTTGAAAGATCCCTAATTTGGACCTAATCATATCTCCACAACCTCTATTTTGGGAATAGGCACATTTTCAACAACAGCTGTTTTATGATTACATTTTCTTAAAATGCTAACTCTATTGGTAATTTTAAAAAGCAAGGGATTTCTCATATACATTATATACAACATTTTTACAGCAAACTAATACAAAACTCGATATTATTGCAGGCTACTGCAATAATAGGTAGGCTACTGGAATCAGTGATTTTTTATTGGGAAGCCAAAACTATAATCTAGTTCTAAGATTGTTTCCTGCTTGCTCCTACTTTAAAGTCATGAAATATAATAATGAAGAGCAATGAAACAGTCTGAAAGAAAAATTGAGTAAGCCCATATCTGGATACCATTTCTTTCCATGCTTGATAAATAAAGGGTAAGTAGACTTACATTTCCTCTGGATTTATGGTGAAATCAGCACTAGTAGATTATGATGGGTTTCTTTCTCTCAAACATAAAAAATACAGACCTTTATTAAATAGGAAAATTTAGAATTTTAATCTCTTGACTGTCCAAGCTAGAAAATTAACGTCTATGTAGAAGGGCATTTAAATGAACTCTTTTCTTTAAGAGAGTTCAAGCAGCAGAGAATATGTTAATTTCACCTTTGAATGTGGGTGCAAGTGGTTGTCCATGGCAAATGTTCTATGAAAGTAATGGCTTTAATTACTATTTTCAATATCACTGTATTCTGTTAAATGAATTCTGCTTGCTGAATACGTGGTTTGAGAATGACCAATTTAACAAAAATAGTATATGGTTTTCATATTTTCTTACCAGTAATAAAAGTTGAAGATGCAAGATATTTAGAAACATAGCACTATCTTCCTATTTTAAATAGTTGTTTTTAAGAAGACTGACAATATTGAAGCGAAGTGAACAATCTGCCCTTGTTTTGGCAGATTAGTTTTATTCATAGAATCGTAATTATACTGTTCAAAAAAAACAACTGCATCTAATTAAATATAGCGATAATTACCAAAAGCAGTTGATAAGAGATAGTTTCAAAGAAAACCTTCAGGTAAATATGGTCTGTGTATATGTATGAAAGAGATGGCTTCCAATTAATTGCTATTTTCATAAATTGCTTCAAATTAGTGGCCAGATTACAAAATTGCAGCACAATTTATTAAAAAAAACAAAGTGAAACAGAACACAGCAAACATACAATTAATAAATAGCACAAGATAAATAAACAGCACTGGAAAAAAGTGAATGTAATAAAGAGAATCTGTACGTAAATGGGAAAACATCATGGACTGAAGAATAGCCTTGAATTATAATGAGAGAGAGAGGACATATAGCTTCAAAGCTTTTAATGACAAAGGTGAAACATTCATGTACTTCCACATAGGAAGAAGCCACCTATGTTATCATAGAGCTGTTGAATAATGAAAACTTTTCCACACATACAGTATGTAACCTAGTGTCAGATTTCTTAAGCAAATGGCAGTTTGAATCAGAAAATCCATTTTGATGCTGTGATGAAACTTAGGTTTTTACCATAATTTGTTATGAGTTTGTATAAAAAAACTGATGGTGTGTTCCCACGATTAGGGAAGATTTTTGCTACACAAATCAACTGCACAGCCAACCAGAAGCAGCATTGACCCTCAACCAACCCATGCAACCCCCCCAACCAGTACTTCACCTCCCAATGACCCTCACCAAGACCCATCACAAGACCCACCAGAAGTACCTCACTTGACATATCCACACCTGGCCTATCACAAAACCCATCGCAGGACCCAGAGTTGATGGTATCCTCACATGACATGATGCAGATCCAATTTTCAAAAAAGAGCCATAGCTGGATTCAAACAATAAAACATCTCAAGACAATAATGGCTGCTTATTGAATAGACCATTTGGCTGGCTTCACTTATTATCCCAAGTCATAATTATACTTTACCAATCCCAACAGATAAATAAATTCGGTGCTCTGAGCCAAAAGAAACTAAGATATTGGTTGGCATAATGAGTAAATATAGTGCTTACATGGAGAAACCCCCATATTCAATCCTTGGCATCTCTAAGCATAGTCCTGTCAAAATAGAGTTTATGGGGTAAGCAATTGAATGCATTTTTACTATAGTGTACATGACCTGGGACTAAAGGCTTCAGTTTGCCAAGCCATGCTATGTCCAAAGAATGCTAGCTGGACCAGAGGCCTGACACTATATAAGGCAATGCTGTATGAATAAAAGACCAATCAAAGCAAGCTAGTAGTTGAATTGCTGAAAAATTTGCACCCAAATCTGCATCAAATTTAAAAATTCACAAGGAACTAATTGTATAGGGAATTTATCTCATATTAACTCAATCAAGACTTTACGATATCAACTTGGTTTAACTAACATTAACTAACAATTTAAGCAGGAATGTTGTATGGCGGAATAAAAATATTTTAGCCAGAGCTTGCTAGCGTCATGGAAAGCACTATAAATGTTCCTTTTTTCTGATCATAAATGTTTATAGCTTATTGCTGTCATAAATTATGGCACACATTAAGAAGAGAATTTTGATGATTCTGTGTAAATTGTTCAACAAAAGTCATTTAATGAAAGCAATATGATTTCAAAACGATATGCATGTCCCAAGTCTGAAGACACTTTAGAAAACTGATGTCTTTATAAAAACCACCACTTTCTTTCTTTCTCTCTCTCTCTTTCTTTCTTTCTCTTTCCTTTTTTCTTTCTTCCTCCCTTTCTCCCTCCTCCCTCCCTTCCTTCCTCTTTCTCTTTCTTTCTTTCTTTCTTTCTTTCTTTCCTTCCTTCCTTCCTTCCTTCTTTCTCTCTCTCTCTCTCTTTCTCTCTCTCTCTCTCTCTCTCTCTCTCTCTTTCTTTTAATTTGTAACAGTCCATGATATGGTTTATCTAAGAACTGATGAACAAGTACAATCAGAACATTAGATCTTTCATGTGTGCTGCACAAATGAATTTCAGTGGATTGTTGATTTTCCTTTGAATTTCCTTATGGGAAGCTGACATAAAACATTTAAAATCTTCCTTTTTCCTCTCTTCCTCCTTTACCCTTCCTTCATTCCCTCACTCCCTTCATCCTTTCATCCTAACCTCCCTCCTTCTTTTCCTGCCTACTCCTTTCCTATTTTTTCTTCTTCCCTTTCCCCTTCCCTTCCTTCTTTCATCCTTTCTTTGCATCATCCATCCATCCTTTCCTCTCCCTTTGCTTGTGGTAAGTTTGCAAGTCAGTTGCAAAACCAGCAGGAAATTGCAAGTAAAGGGCCAACAGAAGGTAAATGGCTGCTGTGTGTGGGGAGGGAGGAGGTATGGGTCAGGAAAGATGCAAGAGATGCTTCATGGGTCAGGGAGGGCACATATGGATCAAGGAGGCACAAGGAGGGAAGAATTCTATTATAAGGTACTTAAAAAGCAAAATCAACAAGAGATAGAAACCCAAGAAAAGCAGAAGGAGATGGAAATAACCAAGAAACAACAAATTAAAGAGGTCTCCATAGATGAGCCGCTTTTGGATCCTCTTTCAGAGGCCTCAGCTGGATTATCTAATATAAGAGAGGCGGTTCCGGACCTTAATGCAATGATTTGTCAAGCCACAAACGAGCATGTAAGTCAATCAGCTGATATACAATTTACAGAACCAGAAAGATCTCAGCCACAGATGCAAACCCAACAGGATCAAGCTACTCTTCAGCAAAACCAAATAGTTGATACACAATCTACAGAAAGGAGTTTAGGATGGAGATCCAACCCACGAGAAGTTAAGAAAAGAAGAAGTAGGTCTCACAAACATAAAAACTTTTAAATTAAACAACAGTGTAATGCCAGTTACTTATGAGAGGACTGAATATATAAAAAGATAATGGGCAAAATATTGGCTTATTTTATCCTGGGGAGAGTGGCAGATCTCTGCAGTGCTGAATTATTGGGTGTGAAAAAGGCCTTAAACCAAATGGTTGGAAATATCTTGTTTGTTTTTTGGAGTTCCGGATAAATACGTGTATGCTGAGCTATATGGCAAGAGACTTATTGGATTGGGGCACGCAGAAGATCTGGTTGTTACCCTATTATGATGGTTGGAACCAATTATCTGGATCAAAGACACCTCCATAAACATTATATGGAATATAATTATAAAGTCACTCGGGTGGTTGTCGGGGTTTTTTCTTTTCCAATATGAAGATATTTGTTGCTGATGGGGGCAGATGGTAACTGAAGATATCGAAAATACTGTTGGAATAAGGATGCGATGTTACCCTAACATGGGTGGAGTTCATCATCCAGTTGAAAGATATTCCAGAAGATGCTATATGGATCATAAGTTTAAAGTTTTTTTTTTTCTTTTAGGATCTTATTTACATAAGGGAATATTTTTTTAGGTGATGGGGTAGAAGAATAAAGATATTAAGAATAATTATGGTAATTCAGTAGGAAAGTGGGTGGAGAAAGGTTAGGTTATGGATTGTCTATTTTAAAGAAATGTTTAGATGTGAATATTTGTAACGAAGGGGGGAAACGAAATGGATACTGGAACTGAATAAGTGTTAAATTAGGACTTTTTGAATACTTAGAATAGAAGTATGTTTTGAAATGTTATATTGTCTGAGGGGTAGTAAAAGGGTAGACTACGAGTAGAAATTGTTAAATTGGGAGATATAATAATATTATTATTTTAAATTAGGAGTTATTAGATAATGTTATAATAGAATGTCACTTTGAAATGCTTATTATAGCATAGTATACGGGGGGTATGATAATCTTATTAAAATGAAAGGGTTAGTATATGGAGATTGAGTATGTGGATAGTAAAGTATGATATAATCTGTTATGAATTTGGGTTTTACTATGAGGAAGTCAAGGGGAGGGGGTGGGGGGGAGGAGGGGGGGAAAAAGGGGGAAAAAATCTGTATTTGAAAAACTTTTTCAATAAAAAAAAAAAAAAGGAGGCACAAGGAAGTGGAATGGATCAAGAAGGATGTAGGGAAGGTTACAGAGGTATATAAGAGGTGCAATGCAGGTCAGGTAGGCTGTGCAGGTGGGATGGTGCAAGTTTGGAAGGATGGCTTGGAGTGCTTGGAAGTATACAAGAGATGTTGTGCAGGTCAGGGTTTAGCATGGCCAAGAAGTATCCATGGGTATGCACAACAGGTGCTCCTCGGGTCATGGAAGCCATATTGGGCCAGCACTGGTTAAGAAAGATGCATGGGGTTTTGTAAGAGGTGCTGTGAAGGTTGTGTGTGTACAGTACATGGGAGTAGCATGGTCAAAAAGATGTGTTATAGTGCACAGGAGCTTTATCTATTTCTAGATAGACAGACAGACAAACAAACAGAAAGAAATAATTTGACACAAGAAGAATTTCTATTATTATAGTGAATCCATATATTATTAAAAGATAAATTATATAGATTAATTACTTTATTGCTTTGAGTTTTGACATTCAATGTTTGTTCCAGATAAGGATTTTTAACAAATTGTTCACAATGGATATTGCAGAAAACCTAATGTATAAGGGGATTACCCAGAAGGTTGTGGAAAAGATAACAATCTACATCTACCTAGTAATAAAACCTCAGTGCAGAAACCTTGGGAACTTTAAATTTTTGTCAGATTATCATATGCGTAACATCTGAAAAGAAGAAAAAAGAGGTCTTCCTCTAGTGTCTTTAGAAAAATATGCATTTGAGATTTCTTAGCATAAGAATTTGACACTTCTTCTGAAATAGTTCTTAATATAGCTCAAAGGCGTGGAGATGCATGAAATATAAATATATCATAAGAAAAAAGTTTTAAAAGACCTATTTTGAAAAAAAAATATAGTCAAATAATTCATATAATCACAATACTGGATGACATTTAATACTGTATATTAAATAAAAACATTGGAGGCATTTATATATGTGATATGTGATATATAAACACACACACACTATATATATATATACATATACATATACATATACACATACACATACACATACACATACACATACACATACACATACACATACACATACACATACACATACACATACACATACACATACATATACCTACCTACCTACCTACCTACCTACCTATATATATATATATATTTCTTCAACCGGGTATTTTCCTACGTAACTAAGTTTGCAGCCATAGCTCAGTGAAATCACATCCACTATCCTAGGCTTCTTCAGACAGCAAGCAAGCATTTTGCTGCCTATTGGAAGACTAATATAGATCTATTTCGGATTGATTTGTCCTCATCAGTTAGCCACACCCTTATCATATATTCCTTCCCTGTAGAGGCTAAGTATTTGCTTTCTTCTTTTGTCGTAGGTTTTTGTGTATTTTTCTTCAACCGGGTATTTTCCTACGTAACCAAGTTTGCAACCATAGCTCTTTCTTTGTATCGGTTGAAGAAAAATACACAAAAACCTACGACAAAAGAAGAAAGTATATATATATATATATATATATATATATATATGCATATTCTTTCTAGCCAGGTTTTACCTACATAAACTTAGTTGTTAGTTAGTTGTTACGTAGGTAAAACCTGGCTAGAAAGAATATGCACATAAAAGCCTACGAAAAAGAAAAAAGATACATATATATATATACACATACATACATACATACATACATACATACGCAGCTTTCCTCGTAGAAAGCTTTCTTCGCAGAAGCACGAAGCTGAAGACACCAGCCTGAAGATGACGAGTGGGACCTCGTCGAAACGTTGCCAAGATACTCTCAATCTTACACGGGAAAAGACCCGAATACACCAAAAC